>NW_026251066.1:0-16083 GCF_022114955.1 Emericellopsis cladophorae
ATAGCCTTATATCGCTCCTTCGGGTATATATAGATACGGCTCTTAACGATACTAGAAAGATATCGCGTTAGCTTAGTAGTCCGGGGGCGGGCTTTAGATACTAGCGGATTTTCGTAAGAATAGTATATATAGCTATAACTTTTAACGAAAGTCCGGGTATATTATAGTACTATTAGTAATACGGGCTATTAAAGCGTAATATATAGCTTCTAAAGCTAACGAGAGGGTCGTGTTATTTTAACTAAGGTATCCTAAGTACGATCGGGTAGCTTCTAAGTTAGGTTACGTATAATATTATATTCTTTTATTCGTGGTCGTTTATCCGTATCCGGCTACGGATATAGTATATAATCTAGCCGCTCTTTACGGGGCGGCTATCGAATACCTCGATTATAATCGGGTATATTAGTTAGTATATTCTTAGGTTATAGTTCTCGGCCTAGCTTCTATCGATAAAGGCCTTCCCCTTAGCTCCGCTATTAAGTATTACGGGGGCGGGTAAAGTAATATTATCGGGTAAAAGTAGTTTAATAAGTAGAATTATTAGGTTCGATCGTTAGTTATATTCTTCCTTAATTAGCACGCTATATATAGCGGCCGAGGAGATTTAAAGCGTTCTTTAAGCGGTTTTCTCGGGGATAGTAGTTATATATTCTACTAGCACCTACCGGTGACTTAGGGCAGGCTTACTTTATTTTCCGTGCGGTCTAGGGAGGGTATTAACCTCTAACTATCTAGCGCGGGAGAGTTAGGGGATCTAGCAAGGGACAGGTCTTCGCTATTTAAAGCGGTAAATCGGGCTTAAGTGCGTCTAGTATCTAGCTTCCGGCAATCTCGAATATAGTAACTATCGGAGCTATAGCGGAAGTAGAGGTTATTTTCCCTCCGGTTCGGGCCCTATAGTCGGCGTTAGTTACTTAGGTCTATAGGGTCGTTAGCGGTTATAGCGGCGGGTATTATATAGCGTAAAGGGCTGCGGTTCGGAGGGCTATATCCCTTACGCGGGGAGGTTTGTCTCTAGTTTTAGTATAGAGCTAGTCTCGGGGGTTAGCTACGCTAGATTTATTGCTAATATTAGCGGTATCGGTTATCTAGAGTCTATAGGTAGTTAGCGTATTAGTAAAACTCCTAGCTAAGGGGCGGGTTATAAAGTAATATATCTTATAATTCACGGGATATTCCTTAGAATAGTAGTAGCGTTAGGTTACTATTAGCTATTTCTCCCTCTAAGGCGAGGCGTTAGAACTCCGAGAAATACGTGCTAAAGTCTTAGTGCCTCTAGCGGAGCTAGTATAGGCGGTTCTAGGCGTTCTAGACGCGGTTAGGGTCGCCGAACGCGTTTTCGAGATAAGTTAGGAGTTCGGGGTAGTCGCTAAACTATAGGATTCTAAAGATAGTACGGGGGAGTATTAAGGCGTATACCTTCCCGGTAAGCCTACCGGCTACGTATATTAACCGGCTTATAGCGGTAGGGAATCGGTCGGCGTTAGCTATTATTTTCGCGTGGATTTAGTATAAGAAATAGTAGAGATCGGGGCGGGATCCTTTAAACTTATTAAGGTCGGGAAGCTTCTTAGATAGTTAGGAGGAGGTAGTAGATCTAATAGTAGGCGGCGGAGTCGTTCCTAAGTAAGGAGCTATAACCTCTTTAGCGAGGGGGGTTCCTAAAGCCTCTAGAGTGATTACTCGTACGGTCTATAAGCTGGCTTATTAGGCGAGTCGGGCGGTTACGGTTACCTCGATAATCTATATATCCTTATCCTTTATCTAAGTAAGACGGTTCCGGTTAGCCGCGCTCTCCTCGATAATCTTGGTTTCGAGGGTGGCTGTTTTCTCCTCTAGTATAGCTATATAATCAGTAAGGTTCGTAATCTAGGTATCTTAGGATTCTATATAAGTATATACCTATTAATAGAAATAAAACTATTTAGAAGGGTTACTAGCTACGGTATCTACGAAAGCGCGCGTATCCTAAGGTAACTCTAGAGGCGTCGGGCGGGAGGTTATTATATTTAGCGTCCTATAGGTAGGAGCTACGTAATATCAAGGGGGGTCGGTCGGTAGGTAGGATAGGGAACACTCGGTTAGGCTGATCTAGTCTATTGCTACGGATAGGCACTCCTTAGGTAGGGCAGGCTCTATATATAAGACGTAGCTCGAAGAGCTATAACAGAAGACGGTCGGGATCGCGACAAAATGCAAAGGCAGGCGCGAGTTCACGTGACTACTAGGTGCAGGGTGGGTCCCCGCTCTTGACCAGCTGTGACACGATATATATGGCGGTAAGACGAGTGAGTAGATATTATTTAAATAATATATATATATAAAGTCATTAGTTATATAGCTCCCGTGCCTATTAATAACGAGTAGCCTAGCCTCTAGCTAAGACGGCTATATTCGAGGGATAAAGACCTCTTTAAGCTAATATAGGATAAGGCTATTAGAGGTCCAGCCCTTAGTTAATACTAAGAAGTACTAGTCTTCTAGACCAAGCTCCTTATTAAACTATTAGGCTTATACGCTCTTACCTTTAAAGATAACTACTAGAGGTAGCGCCCGGCTAGTCGCTAAGATACATTCGATTATTATAGTCTAATAACGTGATCCAGGCTGCTTTTTAAAGGCTATCTAGCTAGCTACAGAGCTAAGGACTAGCCCGTTACGTCCTTAGCCTTCGAGGGTCCCGTGTTCGTTGGTATTATATCGGTTCTCTAGTCGGATAGCTTAGATCGTTAGGAGGTCGAGAAAGTAAAAGAAGGACTAGATAGTCTTAGTAATTACTCTATTAATCCGGGCAGAATCCATACCTCTTCCTCGTACGGTCTTAATTTCCGGATTACAGCGTAAAAAGCCCTTAACCTAGCGTTTTCCGAGTTATTATATATCGCCTTAAGTAGCTAGGATTCGAGTAATATAGTCTCGTAATTATATATACGATAGCGGGAGCCCTAGGGCTTACTAGGTTAAGACCTAATCGCGGAGGTAGGCTTCCTTAAGGGTAAAAAGGCGTTATTAATGCTCATAAGAGGTTTAAACGTTCTCGCCGCCTTTATATCGGTATCGAAGGGTTATACGGGGGATCCCATAGCGTGTAGCAGCAACTCGTTAAGAGATCCTACTTCGGACCTCTTTAAGCGCGTTTTCGATATCGATTTCTATATATAAGGGTATAATAATATCGTGTTCTTAATTTAAAGTATCTAGCTACTAAATCACGCGAGAAAACGCGGTTAGAATGTGATATAAAGTGGAAGAGGGGTCCGTGTCTTAGGTGGTCAAGGTCTAGGGGTGGTTAAGGACTAGGGGTGTTATCTTAATACGCGGGCGGAAGCGGCCCTAGTATAGGACTAGTACTATAGAAGATAGTATTTTTTTTTTATATTTTTTATATTAGAATTAGGAAGATTACGCTAAGGTTTTTATTTAATTTTTCCTTAGGATTATATAGCCTAGATAGCTTTATTAGCTAGCTAGAGGCACCCGTAAGAGCGTATAATTTATTGTTATTATTATTATAGTTATTAAAGCACTAGATTTATAAGCACTATAGACCCCTATAATAGGTCCTAAGTAAGTAATTATAAGGGTCTATAATAGGGCTATATAAGGCACTTAATAAGGATATTAGTACTCTTTTTCAATATTTATAATAACTAATAACGTGATTGATAAGCGAATCGCCTAAACAAGCGAACCGCTCAATTTCCTAAATCCCTATAATAAGATCTTTAATTAAAATATAATAGCTTATTCGATTAATTTAAACTAATCGCTATACTTATCTCTAGATACCTCTATCTTACCCTAATATATTCGTAAATTATAGCCGGCCTTCCCGTATATACTATAATACCTTAGAGCTAGCTATACCGACCTTACCCGACTACCTCTCCTTAATAATTTAGCTACTAGCTATAAATCTATATCCTTCTGATTAATTAATACTCGACCTTCTTTTACTATTATAGTCCCTTTATTTCGTAAGCGGGTCTTTTTCTCTCTCCGGCGCCGGCTAAGGGTATAGTGAGTATCTCGAAGATCCTAGACCTCTATCTTTAATAACGCTATCTCGTACTAATATACCTTTAAACCCTTAGTTATTAATATTATAGCGTTAATTATTAATACTAAGGAGCTACTTTTATATCTCCTAATTCGATTTTTAAGGTAAGTAGACTAAGATTTAGTCTCCTTAATTATCTTAGGGGTCTTTAAGACCTAAGGGTTAGGAAGCTCTAGAGTCCCCTTAGGAAACGTTAAAATATATAACTTTATATCAAAACTTCTCGCGTGGCTAGAAAACGGCCATAACTTCACGAAACCGCGTCTAAAATCAACGAGAATATTAAAAACAAGTCCGCAGCCTTAAACTCCCCCTAGGCACGATATCGCCCCGTAACCAGGACGAGAACGCTACCCCTAGGGAGCCGATGGCTGTTAACGGAGGCCGCGCTAGCCTCGAGTAAAGCATCCACCACCCGAACCACAGAACGAGCGCGTTTAATAGACAGAGTAGCCCCGAAACCGTGACAAAGCCGACAGATATACGATCTAAAGTATTCGATAAAATCAGTAGTCTTATACCAGGGCCCCTAGGAGCGACGGTTTAGTATATAGTAGAGTAGTTATTAGAGGCTGAGCTAGAGGAAGAGCGACGTAAGCTGACCGCGCCCGCCCCGGATACGGCCAAGCTTCCTAACAGAATCGAATCGATAATCGAGAAATCCGTAGCGAAATCGGTCGAAAAAGCGTTCACGAAGATTAATAATAAGCTATAGAATCCGAAGACTTAGGCGGGCGTCCTCCGGGGCGCACCCGACCCCTAGACTAACCGGAACACGACTCCCTTCCCTGCCTAGATAAGGCAGGAGAAACCAGTCCACTAACGATTTAACCGCGAACTTACGGTCCGTACCCGGGCCGCACCCGACTCGATTAAGAACCGAAGCCTAAAGGATATATATAACATAGTGAACGCGAGGATAGGTAGCGGTGGCCCTAGGTACCGAGGGGCTAGATAACTCTAGAGCGGCGATATAGTGCTCTCCTTCGAAGCGAATATTAACGGTATAGCGAAGAACTCGGGCTAGGTCTAGGCCGCTTTCGGGCCGGAAGTCACCCTCTATAAGAAGCTCTTTAACCTCGTGGTAAAAGGAGTCCCTATATAGTAGACCCGGGGCGAAAGAGGCTATACAGAGCTAGTAAAGGAAACCAAGAGATCGAACGCGTATAACGTAGTAAAGATTACTTAGATTAACTCGAAGAAAAGGCTCGTAACGAGGGCTACGATTATCCTATGCGTAGACGGCCTAGAAACGGCCAACCGCCTATGCGATTCCGGGGTGGTAATCGACGCGGAGATTCATAACTATAAACCTTACGAAGAAAATATTAGACCCCGCTAATACTATAAGTACTACTGGTTCGGGCACGTCGCAGCCGTATATAGGTAGGATATAGTCTACGGCCGGTGCGGAACCGTTCCCTATACCACGGGTGACGAGAAATATAAGGAGACCCCGCGCTATACTACGTGCGGAGGGAAGCACGAGGCCTGGTCGAGAGTATGCCACGCGGTCGCCGAATAACATACCCGAGCCCTGGCCGCATATAGAACGAGACCGACCCGATTCTAGAATATCGCCTATACTACCTTTAACCTCCGCGGGACCTAAGAACCTAGAGAGACCGAGACCGAGGACCTAGTCGACCTTACTATATCCCCGAAGAAGCGGAAGGTAAACAGACGCTTACCGACTAGGACCGTCCTAGCCCGTTCCGGGAGCTAACTTACGTAACTCCGCCTCGACGGCCACTTCTGTATAAGAGCTAACGCGGAACCGGTCAGGAACTAGGCCGGAACTACCCCGGATAGCATAACCATAGATATACCCTCCTCCGACCCCTTCGTATAATAGAACTTAATATTCTTTATTAGAATACGAATAAGTAAGGACCGAACTCGAGTATAGTACTTAATAACTAGGCCGGATACGACCTAATTACGCTCTAGGAACCGAATATCGAAGGGAGCATATAGGAACTAAAGCGGCCCCTGGCAAACTACTATAAGGTGTGGGGAGGAGATAGGAGAGTGGTCACGTATATATACAAGCGATATAACCTCGATACGTGGTTATCCGAGACAGGGGAAGACTAGATCCGGGTCGATATCGGCCAGAGATCGATCTTTAATATCTACTAAGACTAAAGCGGAGGAAGCCAGAGACCGACCCGCGCCCTTAGCGGTAAAGAACCCCCGAATAACCTAATCGTGATAAGAGACTTTAACGCCTATCATCCGCTCTAGGACCGGTACGAAAGAGAGTCGGATAAAGCACGGTACCTCCTCGACTAGGCAAGGAACTAGGGGCTCTAACTAGTCACACCGAAAGGGGAACTAACCCGGATCTTTAAGGGCTAGAGGGACGGGATAATCGACTATTACTAGGCAGCCCCCTCTACCTTTACACGATACCTTAGCCCTACGCTGTTCTTAGGATTAGACCATATCCCGTAGCTTATCCGGACCGGAGACAAATAGCGCATAAACTAACACACCAAACCTAACGACCTAGGCGTGAATTAGAAGAAACTCGACACTAAAAGGGCAGAAGCCGAGGCATAGGTCAGGTTTCGGCCCGAGTACTAGCCGGACCCGGCTAACGTAACGCTACTCGACTATAGCATACACAAGCTCACGACCATACTCCAGGAGATCGCTAGGGTAGCGACGCCGAAAAAAAAAGGGGGTTTCCCCGGGTTAGTCCCGTAGTATAACCGGGCTGTATATACAGCCGTCGAAGACGCTAAAGAGAAATTATAGCGCTATTATCGAACCCGGACCTAAGAAGCGTAAGAGGAGCTTTAAGAAGCGTATAAGACCCGGGACCGAACCGTAGCGGAAGTATAGCGAGAGTCCTAGCGGACGGCACTACGAGACGCCGCGGATAAAAGGGACTCCCTTTAGAGATTCGAGAAATAGGCCAGGCTCCGGAGCGGATTACCCCCGGAACCGCCTAGAACGCCTAACCTAACCACCCCTACAGGAACCGTAAGAACACACTCTTAGAAAGCAAGGGCACTAGCTATAAGGTTCTTCCTAACTATTCGAGTGCCATGGGAGGACAGACCGGTCACGAGGAGGACCCGGCCAGGACCTGATCAGGAGCCACCCTAGATTATCACATAGGAAGATATTAAAGTAATCCTACGGAAGCTTAAACCATAGAAAGCGCCCGGAAAAGACAGTATACTAGCAGGGCTACTTAAGGCGTGTGGTAAGCCACTCTAACGACTACTTAGTAGACTAGTTTCGGCTAGTTTCCGGCTAGGATACTTCCCGGAAGCGTTTAAAGAAGTAATCGTGATCACGCTACGAAAACCAGGAAAAGACCAAGCTAAACAAGAGGGCTAGCGGCCTATCTCCCTCTTAAGTATCCTCGGTAAGGTCTTTAAAGCAGCGATACAATAGGTCGTGTCCGGGACAATAGAAGCCCGGAACCTCCTCTTAAACGGGCAGATAGGTAATAGAGAAGGCCGTTCTATAAAGGGAGCGATATAAATTATAGTTAATATAATTAGGGATTCCTAGGAGTATAAAGGGTATACGAGCCTACTCTAGCTTGACCTTAGCTCGGCGTTCGATAGGGTTAACCACTAGAAGCTCCTGAACTACCTAGAAGTATTAGGGCTTCCGGGCTAGATCCTAGGCTAGGTGAAGTCGTATCTTATAGACCGAAACGCACGGATTTACTTCGACGGGGAGCTTTTAGACCGATTCCGGACTAAATTAGGGGTGCCCTAGGGCTTACCCCTTTCCCTAGTCCTCTTCCTCCTCTACCTCACGGCCTTATACGATAGGCTCGAGATAGTTAGCGGAATAACGGTTATAGGCTTCGTAAACGATACGAATATCCTAGCGTTCGGGAGGGACCCGGAGGATACCCGACCCCGGCTCGAAATAGCGTGGAGGATCTACGAACGGTGGGCAGAAGAGTTTAGGGCGATCTTTAATCCCTAGAAGAGCGAGCTTATATACTTTACGAAGAAGAAGAGACCGGCGGTAACGACCAGGATCCGGGCCGGAAACATAACGATTCTACCGATAAATAAGGTGCGATTCCTCGGACTCTAGCTAGAACGGCACTTATCGTAGAAGCCACACCTAAAAATAATAGGCTAGAAGATAGACCGGCAACGACGCGCACTCTTAGCGATTACGGGCAGTACCTGGGGGATGCCAGTCCTACAGGCTAGGGAGATCTACACAAAGGTTATCAGGCCTACGATCGCCTACGGATACTATGCCTACCACGCCCCGACTAAGATAAACAGAAAGGCGCGTAGAATCGGGGCGGAACTAGACAGGACCTAGGCCGAGTGCCTAAAGGAAGTCCTCGGGGCGTACAAATATATAGCAAGACGACACCTCGAGACCGAAACAGGAATACCGCCTATAGATCTTTACCTTAACAGGCGCTCCGCCCAGGCCCACGACCGGATAAGGACCGGACTTATAAAGGTAGCTAGGAAAGCCACGAGAGCCTAGATCAAGCAAAGCACTAGGAGGATAAGGGAACTACCCGCTACCGAGGGATCGGGCCGGTTCCTGGCCGACACTATAAAGTAGCTCGAGGGCCATAGTAACGCCTAAGAAGCCTACACTCAGGAGTGGATCAGGAGGTGGGAGAAAGGGGCACGCGTTAGGAGAAGGAAGGCGGGACCGGATAGACACCCGGCTAATTACGAACCGTTCGTAAAGGAAGCGATCTCCCGCTATAAAGGACTCCCTCGATATACCGCGTCGTATACGGCCTAGATCAGGACCGGATGCCTCGGTCTCCGAGCCTTCTTATTTCGAAAGCGTGTGCCGGATATACTAACCCTACTATACGACTGCGGTAAAGGGAAAGAGGACGCCTTCTACTTAATCTTATATTATAAGAGCGTTTCTAGGCCGGAAACGGGCTAGATAAGGACCGCATAGGACGTGCGGTAACGAGCCTACACCTAACTAGGACTATAGCAAATCACGAATTAGCTCCTTATAGTAGCTAACCTAGAATAATTCAAACTCGCCCGCCAGCTCGACCTTGCCTATAACGAACGAAAACGAGGCCAGGAATAAGAGGAAGAATAATAGATACGCTAAGGCTTAAGGAAGGACTATAGCACAGAAGGAACCCACGGGGAATACGTAAGGATCTAGGCCGGATACGGCACGGATATACATAAGGCACTAAAAACCATAACTTAATTCACCCTGCCACGGCAAGGCCGGGCCAGCCCACAAGCAAAACTAAACTACCACACCAAACACACCCAGGATCCGGGCCGGATCCGTATAGAATTAACTCAGACAGCAGCAGCACGTCCACGTCCACGGCCACGGCCAGGACCACAGCCACGGCCACGACCACGAGGAGCCGGCTTACATCCGCCCTGGAAGGGGGCCGGAGCCTTGCTAGCAGGCTTGCCCTTGCCCCTAGGCTTAGCGGCAACACGGCGCTTGTCCTTCACCCCCACCTCCACTAACTCATCCTCATCCTCATCCTCTTCTTCATCGGCCTAAGGCCGGGGCGGAGCAGGGGCGGTCTTCCTCGACTTGGTGGGAGTCTCAGGCTCAGGGCGGTCGGCCATGGCGAGGGCGGAGCGCTTTCGGGCCGAACCCGCACTACCAGAGCCACGAGCGATGGCGCGGAGCTCGATATAGTCCTAGAGGGCGTCCTGGAGATCTTGAGGCCGGAAATGTCAGAACATAGTTATAACCCGGGCCGGACACGGGACTTACCGCAGTAAGGATAGAGACCTCAGAGAGGTCGGGGTCGCTGGCAGCCCAGCGCAGCATGCGGCGAGCGATAGTGGCGCCAGCATCGGCCAGAGGGCCAGGAGGAGGCTACGAACGGGTCAGACGAGAACACAGCAAGGATCCGGGCCGGATACGCACAGGAAGACAGCCACTAGCGCGCTGGTAGCGACAGTCGGAGCAGGAGCCAGAACCAACTAGGAATACGTTAGTACTGGCACAGAGACGCCACGAAACCGGGCCGGATACGTACAGTACGTGAGGCAGAGGCGGAGGGCCTCGCGATCGTCGGGACGGAGAAAGAAAAACGCGACAAGGGCGTTCAGGCAGTAAGTACACTAGCGGTCAAGCACACGCGCGGGACCGACCTTATTAGGATCCTATCTACGACGAGGAGGGCAGCGGTCGGACATAGTGCGGGCAGGGTCCGGGCCGGATGCGCGCAGAAGGTAAGGAGAACGATTGAAATCTTTAGCTAGAGTAGTGAGGGGCAGAGGGCGATAGCGGCGCGAATCCGGGTAGGAAACACGTAGGTATAAATATAAAGAAGAAAAAGAAAAGGAGAAGGGGAAATAGAGGGGTAACGTATAAGTAAATAAAGTTTACTTAAGGTGGGGGCTGACTTAGCACGAATCCGGGCCTGATCCCCCCGGAACCCTACCATAAAGGCAGAAGTCCGGCAAAATATCGCATATAACAGGATCACGATAGATACGCGGGCGGAATCGGCCCTGGTACAGGACTGGCACTATAGAAGCTAGTATCTTATTTTATATTTTATTATAGTAGATAGAGGAGGACTATACTAAGGTTTTTGCTTAATTTTTCCTTAGGAATATATAGCCTAGATAGCCTAGCTAGCTAGCGAGAGGCACCCGTAGGGGCGTATAATTTATTATTATTATTATAACTTGATATCTAGCTTCGAGATTATATATTCTATATTTAGAGGGGTAATTCTAGCCCCTTTAAAGCCTCCCTTAATACTACTTTCGGTTAATATAGCTCGGAATATAGCGTAAAAAGCGTAAAGAAACTTAGTCTTTAAAATATATATTATAGAGTATTTAATTAGATACTCTATTTCTTAAATATATACTATTTTAAGCGGCCTAAAGTAGCCTATATTAAGAGGCTAGAGTAAGTAAGATAAATAAGGAGGTATATAGAGCGTAATAATCTTATTCTCTTTATAATTGTTACGGTTCTACCAGTTGCTAGCGGCTGGGTACAAGACCCAGCCCAGTTCACCCAGGCACGTAACGCGTGCCCACGAGGACGCACAGACCTCGCAGGGTCTTCGTAGGAAAGGGGGACCGTAAATTCCCTCTTCTTTCTCTTTTCCTACCTTATCGTTAGATAGACTCAATCTAAGCTACTAAGTTATTCTAATAGGGCTTAGCCCATAATATATCTAACGATCTATCTAACGACGCAGCGTATTCGTATAGCACGAGCTGCGATATCCGACGAACAAACATTCGACATACCCTCGTAAGTAACTATATAAGTTACCGAGCAAGTAAATACCTCGCTCCGGCCGATATAAGAGCGGATCGTAGAGCTTTCGTAACTTATTTATAGCAGGCTCGTAACGCCTGCCCCTTTACAAGCTCCCGAACAAGACACGCCTAAATATCCTATACCCGTCCCCCCCGTCGTTATCGACGTAGTGCCCGACGAGGTAACTTAGGCTAATATTCCGACCGAGGCGCCCCCCGAGCGAAGACCTAGCGGCCACCCTATAAGGAAGCTACTAGCGAACCCTCTAAAGTTCTCGGGCAATACTAAGGACTACGACCTCTAGAGAGTCTAGATAAAGGATAAGCTCGAGCTAGACTAGAACTATTTCGACTCGTAGCGAGAACGCTAGTACCTTATTAATAGCTACCTAGACACTAACGCGTAGCGTGTCGTGCGGGCCTGCTACGAAGTAGGGGAACAGGCCGACTAGGACCCCTATAAGTTCTTAGCCTACCTCGATCGGTGCTACGCGGATCTGAACTAGAGCGCACGCGCTGCGGAGACCCTGCGTAACCTTAAGCAAAGCGAGATATAGTCCTTCGCGGCCTTCCTGCCCAAGTTCGAACGTATTCTAGCGGAAGCCGGCGGCGGCCTCTAGACCGATAGCGCCCGCCTCGCCTTCCTATCGGGTGCGATAAGCCAGCGACTCCGCACCGCACTCGTCCCCGTGGATCTCCCGGATAACTATAGCGCTTAGGTCACTAGGGTGCAAGGGGTTACGTGGAAGCTCGAAAGTGCCGATAAGGGCGCGAGGACGTAGTTCCCCCGTAGGAGGGCCGCACCCGAGGCAAACCACGCGTATACCCCTAGGGATAGCGATAGCGACGTCCGAATAGGCGGCGTTAACCGCCTGTTATAGCGAGGTAGCCGCGCCTCCGAAGTCCGGGTGCGGAAGCTAATTACGTGCTAGTCTTATAGCTAGGAGGGCTATATTAAATAGGAGTGCCTGTCTCTAAGGGTCGCCGCGGTCTCGCAGGAGTCTCGTAGCGATAACAAGGATAACGAAGAGCCGGATACTACGGCGGGAAAAGTATAGCCCCGAAGCGAAGTCAGGCGTTAGGGCCTACGAGAGCTGAGATTACTCGTTAGAAGAGGTTTAAGAGTCTATTAGGTAGTTCTTCGTTAAATATATAGGTACGAATAAATAGCATTCACGCTACGAAGGCCCTGATAGACTCTGGCTATGACTGCTATATAGTTATAAGCGAAGACCTTATAACGAGACTTAGCCTCCCGCTAGTAGAAGAGTATTCCCGCCCCTTAAGGGGATACTCCGAAGAGATAAAGCAAGGAAAAAGCAGCGGGGTCGTAGTACTAATAGTAGAGATCTACGGCTTCGAAGAAGAAGTCTTTGCCTACGTAGTACCGGGTCTTAGCCAAGACCTATTTCTAGGCAACCCGTGGATAGCACGTAACAAGACCAGCTATAACGCTAGGAGAAAGCAGCTCTAGCACGGCCGTGTAGGGCTAGCGGTCCGCCTAGTTAGGGAGCAAGAACCCCGTAGAGTATAGGCGGTACGAGTGGCGAAACTTATATCGGGGAGCGTCTTCGCAGCAGAATGCCGGCGAGCACGATAACGTGAACTAAGGGACCCGGCTATTAGCGCGATCTCGTTAAAAGATATAGAGGACGCACTCGTACCGAAGACGCCGGTAGACCCTAGGGACTTCGTACCGGCCGATATCTTACGAGATTTCCCGAAGTTATTCTCGCCGGATCACGCGATAGAACTACCCCTATACCGACCAGGCGTGGACCACGAAGTATACCTAGTGCGGGATAGTAGCGGGAACGAAGTACCCCTGCCGTAGGGACTACTCTATAAGATATCGAGAGAGGAACTCCTAGTACTACGGAAGGTACTTCGAGACTTACTTAATAAGGGTTTCGTGCGGGCTAGTAGCTCCCCCGCGTCGGCACCGGTGCTTTTTATAAAGAAGCTAGGCGGCGGAATCCGATTCTAATGCGATTATCGAGCGTTAAACGCGATCACGAAAAGGGATAGATACCTACTCCTACTAATCTCGGAGACACTCCGTAGCTTATCCGTAGTAAAGTGGTTCACGAAGCTCGACGTAGTAGCCGCTTTCTATAAGATCCGGATAGCCTAGGGTCACGAGGAGAAGACGGCGTTCCGAACGAGATATAGGCTGTTCGAGTGGACTATATACCCGTTCGGGCTAAGCAGCGCCCCCGCTATGTTTTAGCGGCGAATTAACGGCGTCCTCCGAGAGTTCTTAGGGGACTTCGTAACTATATACGTCGACGATATCTTGATTTACTCGAACGGATCGAAGAACGACTACCTTACGAAGGTACGGCGAGTACTTAAGGCGCTCGCCGATACGGGGCTGTCACTCGACCCTAAGAAGAGCGCGTTTGCCGCGAAGAAGGTAAACTACCTTAGCTACGTGGTAGAGGCCGAGAAAGGAGTATCTTACGACCTAGAGAAGCTGCGAGCTATACGCGAATAGGAGGCGCCTACGATAGTAAAGGGAGTATAGAGCTTCTTAGGCTTTGTGAATTATTACCGCGGCTTTATAGACTACTTCTCCGATATAGCGATCCCGTTAGTAATACTTACGAAGAAAGGAGTTCCTTTCGTTTAGTCGGAGGGAGAAGATATAGCGTTCTCGGAACTAAAGCGCAGGCTCTACGAAGCCCTAGTCCTATAATACTTCGACACCGAGCGGGAAACCTAGCTAGAGACCGACTCGTTAGGATAGGCCATAAGAGCGACCCTAACCTAGCTAGACTCGTAGGGGAATCGCCGCGCTGTCGTATATAACTCGAAGAAGCTGTCGCTAGCTGAGTATAACTACGAGATCTATAATAAGGAACTCTTAGCTATTATATATAGCTTAAGAGCATAGAGGGCGGAGCTAAGAAGCTGCGAGTCCTTTGCGATACTCACGGACCATAAGAACCTTATATACTTCCTTACGAAGCGATAGCTTAATAAGAGGTAGGTGCGCTAGGCTATAGAGCTTTAAGAATATAATTTCTAGCTACGCTATCGCCCGGGGTACGAAGCCGCTGCGCCCGACGCGCTAAGTCGCCGTAAATAAGATATTCCCGCGGGAGAAGACAATCCTCGCACGCTCGGCCGCTTCCGGGAGATATTTCCTAGAGGCTCTCTATTAAAGAGCCCGCTTATAAGGATACTAAGGAGCGTCGAAGATACTAGCCCTTCGCCGCTCGCGGAGGGAACTAATATCTTCTCCGCCGATAAAGCCTTGGCGAACCTCTAGGACGAAACTATCCGCTAGGATAAGGTCTACCAGATAGTGCACCGAGCGGTATCGTAACGAGAGCGCTGCTTCCCCGCTCGCCTAGGACTTAAGGTCTAGATCGCGGAATGCCGGATTAATTCTAGCCGGCGATTGCTATTCCGAGATAAGATCTAGGTTCCGGGGGGCGCTCCCGGGGACGGCGTGGACGATACGGACAGGCTGCGTGATTAATTAGTGCAGAAGATTCACGAGGCTCTGTTAGTCGGCCACCCCGGACGGGATGCTACTTACGAAGCGGTGGCGAGGAAGTTCTTTTAGCTAGGTATAACGAAGCTTATGCGTAGGTTTGTCGTAGCGTATAACGCCTGCGGCCGGAACTATATTTAGAGAGAGGCAAAGCAAGGCCTCCTTAAGCCCTTGCCTATCCTAGAGCGACCACGTAGCGACCTCGCAATAGACTTTATCATAAGCCTGCCCGAGTCGGGTTTAGATAAGGCGCAGTACCTTTAGGTTATCATAGACAAGCTAACGAAGGCGGTGACGCTCGAGGCGATAAGTAGTATGACTGCCGAGGCGTGTGCGTAGCGTTTCCTCACGTGCTACTACCGGCACCACGGGATACTAATATCTATCGTTAGTAATAGAGGGATAAACTAGACCGGAAGATTCTAGAAGAGCCTCTACCGACTCGTAAGGGTCACGTAGCGACTAAGCACCGCCTACCACCCCTAGATAGATAGGATCTCGGAGAGGAATAACTAAGAGATCTAGGCATACCTTCGTTATTATATCGATTAGGCCCAATCGAACTAGTCGGATTGGCTGCCCGTAGCGATATTAGCGCTTAATAGTAGGAAGAACGCCGCGATAACGGTCAGCCCCTTCTTCTACGAATACGGTTAGGAACCCTCGGCGATTCAAGTGCCGGATAACGAGGCGAGCGAGCTACGGAGTTCCCCCGAACTCGCTACAAGGGACTTCGTCTCCCGGCTAGGCAGGGTGACGGACTTCGTACAAATAGCTATCGCCGCCGCTCAATAACGCGCTAAAGACGCCGCTAACTCGTATCGACGACCGGCCGAACGGTTCGAGGTCGGCGACAAGGTGTGGCTAAAAATAACGAACTATCGCACTACGAGGCCGAGTAAAAAGCTCGACGCCCTATATCATAAGTATAAAGTTACTAAAATTATCAGCCCTCTAGTAGTCGAACTAAGCGTTCCCTTTACGATCTATCCGCGTTTTTACGTCGATTAGCTACGGCGGGCGGGCCTAGACCTAGTGGCCGGTTAGCAGACTAACGATACCTAACCCCCCTCGATTATAATTAACGAATAATAAGAATAGCTAGTCAAACGTATCCTATGTGCACGAAGCAAGCGGCGAGGCCGCGGGCTACGGAGGGAGTGCCTTATAAAGTAGAAAGGCTATTCTAAGCTAACTGTCACAGCTGGTCAAGAGCGGGGACCCACCCTGCACCTGGCAGTCACGTGAACTCGCGCCTGCCTTTGCATTTT
>NW_026251067.1:0-15935 GCF_022114955.1 Emericellopsis cladophorae
ATCAAATGATGATAGTGTGGGAGGATCGATTTGTGGGACATTCGCTTGTCTGGGACATTCGCTTATCAATCACGTTAACCTAAAATTAAGTATACGACACGTAGCTAAGATCTATAGTATTCCACGCACTACCCTAAGTAATCGTAAGCATAGAACTTAATTAAGAAGCGATATTATAGCTAATTTATAGAAACTATCCGATCTTAAAGAATAAAAGCTAATTAAGTATTTACTCGATCTAGATTCGCGAGGGTTTTCCCCTCGGATTAATAGTATTAAAGAAATAGCTAATCTATTACGCGTCGACCGCGACGCGTTACCTATCGGTAAGTATTAATTAAGTAGGGAATTTGATTAAGTAATAATTAGAACTTAAGATATATTTCTTTCGTAGATATAACTACTAGAGGGCTAAATACGAAGATCTAGTCGCTATAAACGCGTAATTTTAACTTATAGCGAATATAATCGCGAAGTATAGTATCCGATTAGATAATATCTATAACTTCGACGAGATAGGCTTTATAATAGGCGTTATTATAAGTAATATAGTTATTATAGGCGTAGAAAGGTATAAGAACCCGAAAAGAGCCTAGCCTAGAAACCGGGAATAGGTTATAGTTATTTAATCGATCTTTATATAGGGCTAGGTAGCGCCGCTATTTATTATTATTATAGACTAATATTACCTCTTAAGCTAATATTAAGAAAGTATACTCCTTAGTAATTAGGCTATCGTAATTATATGAAATAGTTAGACCGATAATACTACGGGTCTCCTATAGCTAAAGTATTTTAATTAATATATAAAGAAACGATCGAATAGTATATATCGTTTTCTAATCCTTAATAAATATAAAAGCTATTACTCTACCGAGTTCGAGGTATATTATAAGGAGAGTAAGATTATTACGCTCTATATACCTCCTTATTTATTTTACTTACTCTAGCCTCTTAATATAGGCTACTTTAGGCCGCTTAAAATATTATATAGTTAAGAAATAGAGTATCTAATTAAATACTCTATAATATATATTTTAAAGACTAAATATTTTTATACTTTTTACGCTATATTCCGAGCTATAATAACCGAAAGTAATATTAAGGGAGGCTTTAAAGGGGCTAGACTTACCCCTCTAGATATAAAATATATAATCTCGAAGCCAGATATAAAGCTATATACTCTAACGCCTCCCGAGGGGACTCTAGAGCTTCCTAACCCTTAGGTCTTAAAGACCCCTAAGATAATTAAGGAGACTAAATCTTAGTCTACTTACCTTAAAAAGCGAATTAGGAGATATAAGAGTAGCTCCCTAGTATTAATAATTAATACTATACTATTAATAACTAAGGGTTTAAAGGTATATTAATACGAGATAGCGTTATTAAGGATAGAGGTCCGGGATCTTCGAGATATTAACTATATCCTTAGCCGGCGCTAGAATAGAGGGACTATAATAGTAGAGGAAGGTTAAGTATTAATTAATTAGAAGGATATAGATTCGTAGTTAGTAGCTAAATTATTAAAGAGAGGTAGTCGGGTAAGGTCGGTGTAGCTAGCTATAAGGTATTATAGTATATACAGGAAGGCCGGCTATAATTCACGAATATATTAGGCTAAGGTAGAGGTATCTAGATTATATTTTAATTAAAGATCTTATTATAGGGATTAAGGAAAGTGGCCGGCTCGCTTATCTGGCCGGTTCGCTTATTAATCACGTTATTACTAAAAATAATATTAATATAGAAATTTAAGCTCTAAAAAATACTTAAAAAAGATAGTATTACTATAAGATTACTTAAAGTATATAGCGAGCTATTATAATAACTCTTTAATAAGCTACCTTTACTTAGTTCCTAGCTAAGATACTTCCTAAAAGTATTTAAAAAAGGAAATATAATTATACTATAAAAACTAAGAAAGGACTAAGTTTTATTAAAAAACTAGTGGCCTATTTCTTTCTTAAGTATTTTTAATAAAGCTTTTAAAATAATAATATAATATATTATATTTAAAATAATAATAAAAGCTTAAAACCTCTTCTTAAATAAATAAATAAATAATAAAAAAGCTACTTTATTAAAAAAAATATAAATTATTATTAATATAATTAAGTATTTCTAGGAATATAAAAAATATATAAGCCTACTCTATCTTAACCTTAGTTTGGTATTCTATAGGGTTAATTATTAAAAACTATTAACCTACCTCGGAGACTTAAGAATACTAGGCTAGATCCTAGGCTAAATAAAATTATATTTTATAAACTAAAATATATAAATATATTTCTATAAAGAGCTCTTAGATTAGTTCTAGATTAAATTAAAAATACTGTAAAACTCGACTTTTTCCTTAGCTCTTTTCTTTTTTTCTTTTATAACTTTTTATAATAAGCTTAGTATTATTATTAATAGAATAATAATTATAGACTTTAAAAATAATATATATATCCTAATGTTTAAAAAAGACTTAGGGGATACCTAGCCTTAGCTTAGAAAAATATAAAGAATTTATAAGTAAAAATTAAAATAAGTTTTAAGGCGATATTTAATTTATAAAATAATCCCTTAATAATTATAACTAAAATTTAAGCTAGAAATATAATAATCCCTTTAATAAATAAAGTATAATTCCTCGGACTTTAGCTCGAATAATATTTATTATAGAAGCTATACTTAAAGATAGTAGTCTAAAAAATAAATTAATAATAACATATACTTTTAGTAATTATAAGTAATACTTAGGGAATATTAGTCTTATAAGCGAGGGAGATCTATGTAAAAGTTATTAAGTATACGATCGCCTATAGCTATTATATTTATTATACTTTAATAAATAAAAATATATATATATATGTAGAACTAAAGTAGAGCTAGATAAGACTTAGGTCGAGTATCTTAAAGAAGTCCTCGGGGCGTATAAATATATAATAAGATAGTACCCTAAGATTAAGATATGAATACCGCTTATAAACCTTTACCTTATCAAACGCGCCGCCTAAGCTTACGACTAAATAAGAATAAGACTAGTCGAGGTAGATAGGAAAGCTATAAGAGCTCAAATTAAATAAAGCACTAAAAAGATAAAGGAATTACTTATTACTAAGGAATTAGGGGGAGCCTATAGGTGCACCCGGGCGGGTGTGAATAAGATGCCTATTATTATGTTAGCCTTGCCAGGTCCCCCTGTCCGTGCTAATAAGAGGTATAGTCGCTTATCTATAGATATTAGATACTAATAAATCGATCTATGATATCCTCTTCCGCTTTGTTGCTATTCGTTTTATTATTATCTTAGGATAAACGAATATACGCCGTAATTTCCGGATAACTATCTTCCTCTAGAAGAAAGCTATAACTCACGACAGGAGCTATATATAGCGATTATTACTTAGGTATCGTAACGAGGCTATGTCTTTGTTATAGGGAGGTTAAGAAAGATAAATAGAGGAAGATAACGAGTTATCTTTATATACGATCGCGGCGTAGGTCGCACCCCTAATCCTTTAACTATACGAGAACGGCTTATAACTTTATAACATACTAGCTACTAGTTCTCTGATATTAGAATAGAAGATATAAATCGAATTACCTAAACTCTTGCGTAGCGCCTAGACCCCTAATTCGCTACTTATAACTACGAACTAAGTTATAATATATCTATATATCCTATTTGTCGTTAACTCTTATAGGTAAATAGGTTAACTATTTAAGACCTATTGAATACTAGAGTCGCGCTAAAAGAGATTAGGTTATACCCTTCGTAGTTACTTAGGTATAATTATAACTTAATAAGATATCTATAACTATGATATATAAGGCAAGCGAGGTCTCTTAAAAAATTAAAGTAATATATATACTCTTATAAACGAGCTTAAAAATAAGGGCTTTTATAACCGAATACGGCTAGACGAGGATAAACGAGTTATCTCTATCTTGTTCGCTTATCCTAAGGAAGTCCTTAGAATACCTTAAAGCCTATCCGGACTTATTTTTATTAGATTATGAATATAAGATAAATAAGTATAAGATACCCTTTCTCGATATAGTTGGGGTTAACGCTTATTAGCGATCTTTCTATATTACTTTCGCTTTCCTTACTAGCGAGGATAAAGTTAAATATACTTAGTTACTTAATCGGCTACAGTAAATATACAAGGGCTATAGCGCGAGACTTCTATCTATTATACTTATAGACCGTTACCTCACCTATTATAAATATAATATCGTAATACTTTCGATAAATAATATCTCTTTTATACCTCTAGTATATAAATAAGGCTATTACTCGTTACTAGCTCCTAAGCTTTCTTTATAATAATAAGGATTAGCCTTAAACTTAAGGCCTTAAGAAATAATAAGAGTTTTACTAGTATTAGTATTAGATTATAGCTTTAAGCACTAAGGATATATTTTAAGATAACCTTAATAAGCTTAAATAGCGCTACGTCCTAGTATATTTTAAAGAGGTAGGTTATATTATAGAGAACTAGCTTAATATCTATAGGAGAGGCTTATAAAAGTTTGGGTTAATAAATGCCCTTCTTTTAGTAATATTATTACCTCCCGAAGTAAGGGTATCCACGAGCTTATTAAGTAATATCTAAAGACTAGTTAATTAGACCTTTTTGAGGCCTAGAGGTCTATTAAGCGTGCGTTACTAGATTAGATCGCCGAGCTACACGTAAATCAAGCGAAATAAAAGATACGCACGCCTCTTAACCTAACTAGGCCGCTCTACGCTAATATACATAAATAGGTATCTCACGAAGCGTTATATAGAGTCGAAGAGTAGTGAAAACGATCCCTTAATGATATTCTCCCTACGTATATAATACTATAATATAAAAAAAACCCGCGAGGAATACCCATGGATTAAGGCCGGATATAATATATATATATATATATAATTACAAAAAACTATAACTTAATTATCTTACTATAATAAAGCTAAGCTAGCTTATAGGTATAAATTAAACTACTATACTAAATATACCTAAGATCTAGACTAGATTTATATAAAATTAATTTAAATAATAGTAATACGCTTATATCCGCGGCTACGGCTTTATCGGCCTTAGGCCGGGGTAGAGTAAGGGCGGTCTTTATCTTCCTTAACTTAATAAAAGTCTTAGGCTTAGGATAGTTAGATATAACAAGGGCGGAGCGCTTCTAGGCAGAACCCGTGCTACTAGAATTCCGAGCGATAGCGCGGAGCTCGATATAACCCTAAAAAGCTTCTTAAAGACTTCAAGGCTAGTAGTATTAAGATATATCTATAATCTAGGCCTGATATAGAACTTACTATAATATAAATTAAGGCCTTAGAGAGGTCGGGGTCGCGAGTAGCTTAGCGTAATATACGGCGAGCGATAGTAGCGCTAGTGTCGGCTAGAGAGCTAGGAGGAGGCTATGAATAAATTAAATAAGAATATAATAAGGATCCGGCCTAGATATATATAAGAAGATAGCTATTAACGCGTTAGAAATAATATTAAAAGAAGAGCTAGAGCAAAATAAAACTATAATAATATTAGCCTAAAAATGTCACGAAACTAGGCTAGATATATATAAAAAGCGAAGAAAATTAATTAAAATTATTAGCTAGAAGAGTAATAAGGGGTAAAGGGGAATAATAGTATAAATCCGGGAAAAGATTATATAAATAAGAATATAAAATAAAGATTTTAAATATAATATTAAAGAATAACAAAATAATATAGGGTAATAAATAAATAAAGTATATATAATAAAGGTTAACTTAGCGTGAATCTCGGCCGGATCCACCTAGAACCCTATTGTAATAATTAAATGCTAGCAAAATATAATAGATTAATAAAATTACGATAGATACGCGGGTAGAATCGGCCTTAGTATAATATAAGACTAGTATTATAAAAGCTAGTACTTTATTTTGGATTTTATTATAATAAATAAGAAAAGACTATAGTAAAGTTTCTATTTTATCTTTCCTTAGGATTATATAGCCTAAATAGCCTAGCTAGCTAGCGAAAGGCACTTATAAGGGTATATAGTTTATTATTATTATTATTATTATTAATATATTATAATAAAAAATACTATTAAAATATTTAATTCTTTAGATTATTTATAAATTAAAAAATTTATTTAAAGGTTTTAAATGAAATAAAATAAAATAAAACAAAATAACTAATTAAGGCCTAAAACAAATTTCGCAGCTAGAATAAGTATTAAGAATATTATTATAGGCGTATAATTATAAGAACTACTTATATAATAAATACATTAATTATAAAGGAATATACAGCTATAATAAAGGTATATATATATATATTTATATCGACGTTAGTATAATAAAAAGATAAATTAGAATAACTAATATAATTAGAAAATTTACTTATTATAATAATAAAACTTATGTATAATATTAAAACCTATATATAATAATAAAACTTATATATAACAATAAATTATATGCCCTTATGGGTGCCTCTCGCTAGCTACCTAGGCTATCTAGGCTATATAATCCTAAGAAAAAATTAAATAGAAACCTTAGTATAATCCTCTTTTATTTACTTTAATAAAATATAAAATAAAATACTAGCTTTTATAATACTAGTCTTATACTAAGGCTGATTTTACTCGCGTATTTATTATTAATCTTATTTATGTATAATATTTTACCGGAATTTAATTATTATAATAAGGCTCTAGGGGGATCCGGCCCGGATTCGCGTTAATTTAGCCCGTATTATATGTAAACTTTAATACTTTATTATAGATTAAAAAAAAGACTTCTCGCGTGGCTAGAAAAGAGCTATAACTTCGCGAAACCGAGCTTAAAATCGATAAAGATACTAAAATTGAGTCCGTAGTATTAAACTCCCCTTGGGCACGATATCGCCCCGTAACCAGGAAAAGAACGCTACCCTTAGGGAGCCGATAGCTATCGACAAAGGCCGCGCTAGCCTTAAGTAAAATATTTACTACCTAAACTATAGAATAAACGTATTTAATAAATAAAGTGTCTAGACCTAAAATCTAAAAAAGTTAATAAATATAATATCTAAAGTATTTAATAAAATCAATAGTTTTATACTAAGGCCCTTAAGAGCGATAGTTTAGTAAAGAATTAAATAATTAATAGAGACTAAGCTTGAGAAAGTGCGATATAAGCTAACCGCACTCGCCCCGGATATAACTAGCCTTTTTAATAAAATTAAATTAATAATTAAAAAATCTATAATAAAATTAATTAAAAAAATATTTATAAAGATTAATAATAAACTATAAAATCTAAAGACTTAAATAAATATTTTTTAAAATATATTTAATTTTTAGATTAATTAAAATATAACTCTTTTTTTTACTTAAATAAAATAAAATAAACTGATTTATTAATTATTCGATTATAAACTTATAGTCTATACCTAGATTATACCTAATTTAATAAAGAATCGAAACTTAAAGGATATATATAATATAATAAATATAAAGATAGGTAGTAATAGCTTTAAGTACTAAGGGGCTAGATAACTCTAGAGTAGCGATATAGTACTCTCCTTCGAAGTAAATATCGATAATATAATAAAGAACTTAGGCTAGGTTTAGGCCGCTTTTAAGCTAGAAATTACTTTTTATAAAAAGCTCCTTAATCTTATAATAAAAAGGGTCTTTATGTAATAAATCTACGGTAAAAGAGGCTATATAAAGCTAATAAAGGAAATTAAGAGATCGAATATATATAATATAATAAAGACCACTTAGATTACTTAAAGAAAAAGCTTATAATAAGGGCTATTATAATTTTATATATAAATAGCCTAAAAACGGCTAATTATTTATATAGTTTTAGGGTAATAATTAATATAAAGATCTATAATTATAAGCCTTATAAGAAAAGATCCGACCTCGCTAATACTATAAGTATTATTAATTCGGATATATTATAGCTATATATAAATAAGGTATAGTCTACGGCTAGTGCGGAATTATCCCTTATACTATAAATAATAAGAAATATAAAAAGACCCCGCGCTATCTTATATATAAGAAATATAAGGCCTAGTCGCGGGTATATTATATAGTCGCTAAATAATACACCCGAGCCCTAGCTATATATAGAACGAGACCGACTTAATTCTAGAATATCGCTTTAACTACCTTTAGCTTTTAAAAGGCTTAAAAACCTAAAAAGATTGAAATTAAGGACTTAATTAACCTTATTATACCCCTAAAGAAATAAAAAGTAAATAAATATCTATTTATTAAGACTATCCTAGCCTGTTCTAAGAGCTAACCTACGTAACTTCGCCTCGATAGTTATTTTTATATAAGAGCTAACGTAGAGCTAGTTAGGGATTAGGCTAGAATTACCCTAGATAATAATATAACTATAAATACCCCCTCTTTTAACTTTTTTTATAATAGAACTTATTATTCTTTATTAAAATACGAATAAATAAAGACCGAACTTAAGTATAATTTTAAAATAGCTAGGCTAGATATAACTTAATTATACTTTAGGAGCTAAATATTAAAGGGAGTATATATGTGACGTTCGGGTCTAGACTAGCTACCGGGTAGATAGAATAGAAGTCGGTTATTGAACTAAGTACACTAGGATATCGTTAACTTAAGCGGTCGGGTTATAGTCTATGTGCGAGATAGTAGATCTTGCGTAGATAATTATATTAATAGCTAAGGAGCTGGTAGAGACTGACTATGATAAAGCGGGGCTTCTTACATACTATAGTGATCACGGAGTGATTACGGTTACCTATAAGTGACTAGTAGTGATTAAATATAACTGATTACCGTGGTCGTGATACTCGTGGGTGGTAATTAGTATAATTAGTATATGATTGGTGAAAACAATAGGGGTGTGTGAGGATCACGTGCGGGATATATAACGGCGTATACGGTCGTATGTTAGGTCGTAATATAATTCTCCCTCTTTTATAATTCTGTCCTAGAATTAATTAAAACTAATCGTGTTCCTTATTTCGTGAGTCCCTCCTCTTTCTTCCTTTCTTTAATACTAATATTATACCGCGTAGCTCTAAATAACGTCGGGAAGATCTTTTCCTTTTAATCTAAGAGTTTGGACATGTCGCCTAGATACCGTGTACTTTTTATTCTAATAAAGGGTAGGGGGTTCGCTATAAAGCGATAGATAGTTATAATCGTTATGCCAAGTATACTCGTCGTGGTCGTTCTTATAATATATCGGGCACGCCTTAGTCCGTAGGTAAGTCTATGTTTTTATCTAAGTACGTCCTAGGTGCTGACTTATTAGTTACCCGTATTATCGCCGAGAAGCGTTATTTAGAGTCCGCTAAGGAGAGCGTTAAGAACGAGCTCGAGTAGCTCTAAAAGAAAGTAAATAAAAGTTACGCTCGTTTTCGTTATTTATATCGCTAGCGTCGCGAGGTTTCTTAGAAAGGTCGCGATATAGTTTCGCGTGGTTTCCGTAGTCTTAATAAATTAAAGGCTAAGGAGCGTAAGGAAGCGGAGGCGGTTACCGAGGTTTAGTCGTTTAGTAGCTTTAGTATTATCGACTGGTTTATTATAGGCGAGCTTATAGATCTAGTATTGTCTAAGCCTTCTAGAGTTCCTATCGATAGTACTTTTATACTAAGTATTAGTAATTCCTTAGGTGCTTAGGTGGCTCCTAAGTATTCTCGCTATTTATATATCCTTTCTATCTAATAAGGTATTTAACTTCTTTATTAATTATTTACTTATCGACGATTTATTCTAGTTCGTAGAGTTCTTCGAGAACCTCTAGTTCGTACTTAGTTTTTGCGTTTTATAGTGCTTTTTTAAGAAATAAGATATAAAAAACTAGATATATCCTTATACTTAAGGGTAATAAAAGTTTATAATTAGTATCTAAGATAATTTTATTAACTTTAAATAGTCTAAGTTTTTTATAATCAAGCTTTAATAAAGGTCGAGTTATTATAAAATTTTTATATAATAACTAGACTATATCTCCCCTCCGAAAGATTGGTTTTTTCGATCTTTTCTTATTATAATATTTCGATATTTATATATATATAAATTTAAGTTATTTCTTTATATACTCGTATAAAGAGCGTAATTAGTTTATTTTAAGTATTACTTTTTTAGCTAGGGGTCTATCCCTTAGTATTTTATTATTAAACTTAGGTTCGTATCTATAGTTCGCGTAGAATAATAAGACTTAGGTTAATTCTATAGGTATATTATTATAAGCGAGTTAGGCGAGTAATAACTTTAAGACCTAATTATTTTATTTATAATTAATATAGTATTATAGGTATTATTCTAATATTTAGTTTAATCTCTTTATTTATCTATCTATTTATAAGTAATAAGCTATACTAAGTTTATACTTAGTTCTTAATTAAGTTATTAAGGCTTATTAGAACTTAAAAGTAAATATCGTTCTTTTATCCGAAATAATTTCTTCTAGAAGGCTATAGTTAGCTACGATATATTTAAGTATAATATATATAAGTGTTTTTATATCTATTATTTCTTAATATAATAAGAAATATCCGAATTTATTTATTTAGTCTATAATAATAAATATATTATTATAATTAATATTAGATCCTAGTTCGATTAATTTAGGTAGCTTTATAATATAATTAAAAGCTATTAATTCCTATAATCTTAAAGGTATAAATAATAGCTTTAATTCTTTATATAGTTTATACCGGGTAGCCTTATTATATATATAATCTTTATATTATCCGATAATATATACGACGTCTACTTTAACTCCTTAATAATTATATATTTATTAAATTCGTTTATTTATCTTTCTAACTCCTTAGTATCTTACTCTAAAGTACGCGTAGATATTAGTTAAGATTTTATCGCGTAGCGGCAATAGTATCTAGAGTAGTCTATTCCTAGTAGGTCTTTTTCTTATTTCTATTATATAATCGTTAAGTATTTCTTTTATATACTTAGATACTTAACCTAATATTTTATCGTAATATATAATATCTACCTTAACTCTATATATAAGAAGGTTAAGTAATATTTATATATAGTTTTTTTCTTTATTTTTCTAAAGTATCTAGCCCTTTACCTCCTATATTATATATTTCCTAGCCGGTTCCGAGCTTTTCTCGTATAATATTAATATATTATTAAAATTAGCTTTAGTTTATACTCTATACTATCGTTATTAACGCGTTATTAATTATACTCCTATATATCTAGCCCGGACTTATCCTTAAATATATTCTAATTTTATTATAGCTTTTTAAAAGCCCTTTAGCCGAAGTTACTCTCGGTATCGCCCGCGCTATAACCGCTTAGTATGAGTTTCTTACTACCTCTAGCGAGCCTCCCGACCTAGCGCGCCTATAAGTTTTTTATCCTACCCGGTTCCTAGCTAGATCCTAACTATTCCTAGCCCGTTATTATTCGCGTTATTATATAGATATACCTCGAGGAGTGCTTTATTAACCGCGTTACGAACCGAGGGGATTCGTCTTAGAAGCACGCTTATCTTAGTATTCTTATAAATAAATATCCTAACCTTAAAATACTTTCGAAAAAAGTATAATTTATTATAGCTCCGGCCTAAAACTAAGATAAAAAGGAGGAATATAATAATATTTTTAAATTTTCTTTTAGCTTATTATTTAAGGCTAAATCTAGCGCTAAACCTACGCCTAAGCCCGCCTAAGGTAAAAAGAAAGGTAAGGCTATTAAGAAAAAAAGAGAGAATCCGGCCTTTTATTAAAGTAGATATAGGCTAGAGACACCGCGATATAGACTTAGTTATCTTTCTAATAATAATAAGAAAAGGTATACTATTATTACTTAAGTTATTATTCTTATATAAATCCGGCCCGGATATTAGGGTAGGTTAGTAAGGTAGTTTATTTTTATTTATAGCCTAGCCCGGATTCGTTATAATAGGGTAAATTAAGTTATAATTTCTTAGTATTTTATATATATCTATATTATATCCGGCCAGGTACCTTATATTCTTCTTATATAATCTTATATTTTTACCCTTACTTTATTATAATCTATCCTCGATCTATATCTTATCTATTATTTTTCTACCTATCCTTAGCCTTATTTCTGTTTATTATACGCGAGATTAAGTAATCGGGTAAGCTTAAATTACTCTAGGTTAGTTATTTTTAAGAGCTAATTCGTAATCTATTATAAACTAGGCCGGGTATAGGTATATTACTAAATATCTTATATAGTGGTTATCTAGCCTATATCCGGCCTAGAAATATTCTTATAATATAAAAATAAATAAAAAGTATCCTCCTTCCCTTAATTATAGTTATATAGCGGGGTTAGTATATCCGGTATATATCTACAGAATAAGTAAGCTCTAAAGCTAAAGTATCCGGTCTTAATCTAGGCTATATATAAGGTAGTATACTAAAGGAGTCCTTTATATCGAGAGATTATTTTTTTTATAAATAATTTATATTCGGCTAGGTATTTATCTAGTCTTATTTTTTTATACTTAATCCTTACTTTATTTTCTTACCTTTAAATCTATTCTTAAGTATAGGCTTCTTAGGCGTTATTATAGCCTTCTATCTACTTAATAATATTAGTTAAGAACCGGCCTAATCCCTTAATATTAGGTAATTCTCTTATCTTTCTTATAGTTTATTTAATCTAGGCTTTTATAGCTTTCTTAGCTTCTTTAATAAGTCCGGTCCTTATCTAGTTATATACTTAGGCGGCTCGCTAATTAAAGTAGAGGTCGATTAATAGTATTCTTATTTTAGTCTTAAGATACCTCCTCGCTATATATTTATATACCCCGAGGACTTCTTTAAAATATTCGGCCTAGGTCTTATCTAAATCTACCCCGATTTTTTTTATATTTCTATCTATCCTTATCGGGGTATAGTACGCGTAATAGCTATAAGCGATTATTAACTTAATAACCTTTATATAGATCTCTCTCGCTTATAGGACTAATATCCCCTATATATTACTTATAATTATTAAGGATATATACTATTATTAGTCTATTTTTTAGCTTATTTCTTTAAAGTATAGTCCCTAAGATAAGTATCTCTCGAGCTAAAGATTAAAAAAGTATACCTTATTTATCGGCGGGATTATTATATTTCTATTCCGGATCTAGGTTATAATTATTAAGTTTTTTTTTTATAAAGTATATAAGCTCGCTCTTTTATAAATTAAAAATCGCCTTAAATTTTTTTACTTATTATTTATAAATCTTTTATATTATTTTAAGCTAAGGCCGGGTATCCTCTAGGTCTTTTCTAAATATTAAGATATTTATATTATTTATAAAACTTATAATTATTATTCCGCTAATAATACTAAGCTTATTATAAAAAGCTATAAAATAAAGGAGGAAGAGAACTAAAGAAAGGGGCGAGCCTTAAGGTACCTTTAATTTAATCCGGAACTAATTTAAGAGCTCTCTATCGAAATAAATCTATATATTTCGGTCTATAAGATATAATTTTATTTAGCCTAGGATCTAGCCTAATATTCCTAAGTCTTTAAGGTAGTTTAAGAGTTTTTAATAGTTAACTTTATCGAACGCTAAACTAAGGTTAAGCTAGAGTAAGCTTATATATCCCTTATACTCCTAGGAATCCTTAATCGCGTTAATAATAATTTATATTACCCCTTTAGTAAAGCGGCCCTCTTTATTACTTATCTATTTATTTAGGAGGAGGTTCCGGGCCTTTACTATCTCGGATATAACGCGTTATATTATTATTTTAAAGACTTTATTAAAGATACTTAAAAAAGAAATAAGCTACTAGCTTTCTAGCTTAGCTTAATCCTTTCTTAGTTTCTATAGTATAATTATAATTATTCTTTTAAATACTTTCGGGAAATATCTTAGCTAGAAACTAGCCGAAATAAGCTTACTAAGGAGATATTATAGCGGCTTATTATATACTTTAAGTAACCTTATTAATATATTATCCTTTCTAGGTACTTTCTATAGCTTAAGTTTCTATAATATCGCCTTAATATCGTCCTAAGTAATAATCTAAGGCGGTTCTTAGTTAGGTCCTAGCTAGGTCTTTCTTATATTTTATTTATTCTCCTTAGGCACTCGGATAGTTAAGAAGAATCTTATAATTAATACTTTTACTTTTTAAGAGTAGGTTTTTATAATATTTATTAAGGTTATTATATTTAGTATCTTTAGTAGTTCCGGGGGTAATCTATTATATAGCCTTACTTATCTCTTAAATCTCTAGAAAGATTCTTTTTTATTTATAGTATCTTATAATATTATTTTTTATAACTCTCTTTATACTTTTATTATAATTCGGTCCTAGATCTTATATACCTCTTAGAGCTCCTTTTATATATCTTAGGTCTAGGTTCGATAATAGTATCGGGACTTATCTTTAGTATTCTCGATAGTTATATATATAGCCCGGTTATATTATAAAATTAATCTAAAAAAGCCCCCTTTTTTTTTAATATTATAACTCTAATAATTTCTTAAAGCGCGGTTATAAGTTTATATATATTATAATTAAGGAGTATTATATTACTTAGTTCTAGTTAGTATTCGGGCTAGAACCTAACCTATACCTTAGCTTTAGCCCTCTTAGTATTAAGTTTTTTCTAATTTACCCCTAGGTCGTTAGGCTTAATATATTAATTAGTATATTTTTTATCTCTAGTCTAGATTAGCTACGGAATATAATCTAATCCTAAGAATAATATAAGGCTAGCGTAACGCGTGAATATAAAAAGGGATACTTAATAATAGTCGATTATTTTATCCCTTTAGCCCTTAAAGACCTAGGTTAGTTCCCCCTTTAATATAATTAGTTAGAGGCCCTAGTTCCTAGCTTATTCGAGGAGGTATTATACCTTATCTATCTCCCTTTCGTACCGGTCTTAGAGCGGATAATAGGCGTTAAAGTCTCTTATTATAATTAAGTTATTCGGGGGTTCCTTATTACTAAGAGCGCAGATCGGTCTCTAACTTCTTTTATTTTAGTCTTAGTAGATCGAGTTTTAGCCGATATCGACCCGGATCTAGTCCTCCCCTATCTTAAATAACTATATATTAAGGTTATATCTTTTATATATATATATAATTACTCTCCTATCCCCTCCCTATACCCTATAATAGTTTATTAAGGGCTACTTTAGTTCCTATATACTCTTTTTAATATTAAGCTCTTAGAATATAATTAAGTTATATCTAGCCCGGCTATTTAATATTATACCTAAGTTCGGTCCTTATTTATTCGTATTCTAGCAAAGAATATTAAGTTCTTTTATAAAAAAGGTCGGAAAAAAGGGTATTTATAGTTATATTATCATCTAGGGTAATTCTAGCTTAATTCTTAACTAATTCCGCGTTAGCTCTTATATAAAAGTAACTATTAAGGCGAAGTTATATAAGTTAGCTCTTGGAATAAGCTAGGATAGTCTTAGTAAGCGGACGTCCGTTTACTATCTATTTCCTTCAGGGATATAATAAGGTCGACTAAGTCCTCGGTCTCGGTCTCTCTAGGTTCTTAGGCTTTTTAAAAACTAAAGGTAGTTTAAGCGATATTCTAGAACTAGGTTAGTTTTATTTTATATACGGCTAGGGCTCGGGTATATTATTTAGCGACTATATAATATACCTGCGATTAGGCCTCGTGTTTCTTTCTATATATAATATAACGCGGGGTCTTTTTATATTTCTCGTTATTTATAGTATAAGGGACGGTTCTATACTAGCTATAGACTATATCTTACTTATATATAGCTATAATATATCTAAACTAGTAATATTTATAATATTAATAAGGTTAGATATTTTTTTCGTAAGGCTTATAATTATAGATCTCTATATTAATTATTACCCCGGAATTATATAAATAGTTAACGTGATTGATAAGCGAATGTCCCAGACAAGCGAATGTCCCACAAATCGCAACACCACGAACAAGATCGTCAAT
>NW_026251068.1:0-15710 GCF_022114955.1 Emericellopsis cladophorae
CCGGCCGGCTGCTGAGCGTGGCGTGCCGGCGCTGCGCGCCGACACAGAGCAGAGCCGTGGCCCTGCGCTGTCTGTATATTAAGCACTTTGCTGTATTATTAAACACGCACTAACTGATCTATAGAGCAAGTTTGAACGCGGCCGTGAGCGTAAGATCCCTTGCGTCTATTATGCCCTCGCGGGCGCGGCGGGCAAAGGGGATCGCGGCCGTTATTTCCTGGCATCGCGGCTATCGCCGCGTTATACTACTTATCAGCATAGTAAAGATAAATACGAAGATCTATATATATACACGCTTATATTCTTATTATTAGCCTTATATTAATTACTTAAAGGCCGCCTATCGTAGGAACGCTGGCTAGGCGTATAGTAGACGCCCTAAAAGTAGGCGACAAGCCTATAAGTATCACTCTACAATAACTCAACCACGACGCCTTTAATTACTAATTTAAGTCATTAGATATACGATTCGTGCCGTAAAGCTATAAAAATAATAATTAATTTATAAAAGAGAGAGCGATTATAGCCTAAGGGCCTTCTATAGTTTGGCGTGGTAATTACGCGCGCGTTAAACGAAGACTATATATCTTTAAATATTATATCTTACGCTATTTTACTTACGTAAATTAAGTACCTCCTAACGATCTAATATCACTTAATCATACCTATGCTAATTTTATATCTATTTACGTGGCTGTGATATTATTCTCAAGCCCTTACGCAGCCCTGCCGCCAAGTGTATTATCTATTTACATAGAGATCATAACAGCCTCACAGCCTCACAGCCAGCGACTATTCTATTCAGATATAGCAGAATTGATCCTTCCATAGCCCTATACGCCGCTATGACCGTGCCTGTTAGTTCGTTGGCGATATGGCTGACCATCCGGCCGCGGCCGCGGCTATGGGCTGCTAATTGTCTGCTAGCCTTCCTCCTTAACTCCCTATATAAGGGCTAATTCGAGTAATTATCTTACTCGCGAAAGTTCAATCTGAATAATCATAATGTTAGTCCTTTAGTCAAGTGGTTACGGTATCAGGCCCTATACCGCGGCGCTAGCCCTTCGGGGGTTAAATAGGAATTCTACACAAACCTAAGAGTAGAATAGTATAATTATTAAATGCGACCTCCTAATCATTAGAATCCGAGATTAACCTTTTATTTATTTATTACGGGAGTCAGGATAGTTAGTAAATATATTATTATACCGGGCGTCCTTCGAATTATAATTTAAGTACGGTCTTACCCTCTAATCTACTAGTTATAGTAGGTTTTCAGGCGTTAAAGTATAGCAATAGATAGAAAACCGTATATTCTAATAACCGCTGTTAAGACCTCTCTAAGGCACCTCTTTTTTTTTTAAAGTTATTGATAATAATCTAAGATATTATTGATAAGGGAGGCACGCCTGCCCGCTGAGTATCACACACTAATGTAATTCTATTGATTAATGTGTGATAAAGAGGAGTCAAGTGTTTGAATCTATTGAGAACGTTCTTTTTTATTATTATTTACTTAAATAAGGGCGTGGTGAGGTTATCGCCGGCGCCGCACACATAAGAGTCTGGTGCGCACTTATCCATTTGCAGCATTTGCAACCCACGTGCATAGGTGCCACCGTAGTCATCAGCCTGCTAGGCGCTTGGCCGTCGTATTTTAGGACCAACAGCCGGGCAGAGCATTCTCCGTTTCTTAACGAGAGTCCCGATCTTGTTTCCTGAGCCACGAGCAGCGGAGCATATAAGATAGCGGCGCCTCCGCCTACAGTATATGCGTCCTGTCTATTTCCTTCCATCATTCCAAACCCCTCTTCGCGTCGAGGCCTACACCTAAGCCTGCCATGTCGCCTCCTCACCGCTCCCTCCGCGATGCAAACGAGTACACCACTCACCATGCCGACTTCGTCGAGCGCTTCACCCAGCGCGAGAAGCAGCAGCGGGTAAAGAAGAAGTCAGCGCCGCTCAGCGCCGCTCAGCGAGCTGCCCTTCGCGAGTAGTTAAAGGAAGTCCATTTCCTCAAGCCCGACTACGCGGACAACACTAAAATCAACATTGCCGGTATCCTGCGTAAATAGAAAGGGTGCGAGCCACCGTTTGTGGAACTATTTCCTCGCTGACCCCTCGCCAGATACTGCAAATCCGCCGAATTAGGCCATGGAAGGCCGTTATCCAGCAAGCCGACCGAGCAATAGCCATGGATTTTCTCGACCACCTCTGCTAGACATGGAAGATCAACTCCGAGGGGACGTCGTGGGAGTACTGGCGGCAGTACAAACAGCTATACAGCAGCGTCACAGGCAAGTACGTGGACAGGAACGATAGTAGAGAGGTCCTTAAGGTAAGTCAACGGATCTTATGCGCACTCTTTTCTACAACAGCTGACCTAGTCCCCAGTGGCACGATGCCTATCTCGTTCCAAAGTACAGCTTTCGACCACCCAACATCGACGGGAAGCCGGTGCTGGGCCCAGATGATTTACTCGTCCTGCAGACGTTCAACATCGCCTACGATACAGGTATCTTCACACTCGAGCGACAGCGGATCCAGCTATCGGGGTCATATCTCATTCTCGGGTGCACAGGCGCCCGACCGGCCGAAGTCGTGGATAATGAGAAAAACAAACCCAGGGACGGATCATGGGAAGAACTTTGGGGCGGCCAAGCCAGCTTGCAGGACGACGACGCAGAGGCCAAGTCTACCGACGAGGTCCCTGATAAGAACTCCAGGCTGCTGGAAGATATTCTCTCGCAAGAATCGGAGGGTCGCGGGCGGCCCAAGGCACTCTGCTATAAGGACGTCTCTTTAATAGTAGTACGTCACCCCGATACTAATGAGGACGTGCTGGCTATGGCTATCAAGTTCATCCACCATAAAGGTTCACATAGCAAGCCCAAGCCGTGAGTAATCCCTCTCCCTGATCAACTCACAGAAGACGGCAACTGACCTAGCTCACACTCGTCAGGACCATATTCTTCTTCATAGCTATAAAGAGACTTATATTCTGCCCAATCCTGGCCATCATCAGCCTTGCCCTCGACGACGAAGCCTTCGACGCTCCGAGCTTGACCACGGCCGAACGTGTCTTCCGAATCAAGAGCCGAGGCCCCGTTCAGTGCACTCACTTACGGTGGAAGCAGAAGTGGCTGGAACGCCCGATCTTCCGCGGATTTGATGGATCAAGTACCTCCGAGGAGAAGGCGCTACCGTACTATAAGCTAAGGGACGACATGGAACGACAGACCCTAGACGCCGGGTTCGAAGAGCCTATTGGGCCGAAAGGGTTCCGTCGAGGAGCCGCGAACGCGGCGAACGGTATATTCCTTGATTAGCACTTGATACTGTTCTTATGTTGATCTAACACCGGCTATAGGAAAGGCGCCCAACGCCGTCCGTGATCAAGTGATGCGGCATGACCCGAAATGGGCAACGTTCAACAGCGCATATATCAACGAGAAGGTCGAGTTCCATCTCCAGAACGCTTTTCTAGACGAGCCAATGGAAGACGGTCTAATCAAATTCTTCACCCATATCAGCATTATGCGGGATCCTCGAGCAAGCTACGACATGGTTCCCGAGGAGGTCTGGAGAACGCTGCCACCAGATCCTGATATCGCTGCGCTCGAGGCCCAACGTGGTGAGTTGAAAAATGGTCGGTTTCGGATTCAGGGAGCTGATGTTGAGAGAGGGGTGCGGCGGCTCTCTAACAAAATCCGCAACAAGCGTGCGCAGCGTAACAAAGCTCTTCGACAAGAGCATAAAAAATACTACTTTTACAACCGACCAACGTGGGATATTGAGAAACAAACAATGAACGCTTTCGAGGACGACGAGGAAGAGGAAGACGGAGGAGCCGCCAACCATATTCAGCCACCCATTGAGCTACGCATACCTGAGCGTGCTCGGCTTGCCGAGATTCTTTGTCATCATCCAGACAATCTCAACAGGATTGAACTCCGACGTCTTCGAATTGAGGCTACCCAGCTCATGACGGCTCTCTGCAGCAAGAAAGAGACTGTCAGGCGTAAGTACATTCGACAAACGACCCAGGCCGACTTGCCTATAATGGATGAACTCGATATACCTATCAAAGAGGAATCTCCGGAGTCGGATAGGTTTTCCCTTCTTATGGAGAAGACACAATGTCCTTGCTGCATTGGAGACAAAGCTTTGTCGGAGGAAGAGAGAGCCTTCCGTTCCTGCAAGCCAGCTGTGATGAACGACCACTTTGACCGCGTGCATCTGAAATCCATGAAGTTAGCGGAAAAGTCCAAGTCGATTACGTGTGAACACATAAAGTGCCAGGTCAACGGAGAGGCTTTGAAGCTGGAGAGTCTTGATCACTTTAGAAATCATGTACAAACCAAGCACGGAGTTCGTCTAAGGCCGGAGCGTAGATAGCCGTGTTGTCTCAGTCCAATTACCGTCATCTGTCAATATCACACTAGAGTACTCTTGGCTGATAAACGAACTGCACTGTTTGTGTGAAGATTTCCGCTGGACTCTCCGGGTAGGGGGAATTTGGGTTACTAGAATAGAAGAGAGACCATGAGCGCAGCGAATAACAAGTTGCCTGCTTCACCCACTCGGACGAACGGAGATCTCGTTCGCAAGAACCAAGCAACACGAAAAACGAATATAAGCTTTGAATAGATCCACTTAGAGTAAACCAATGACAAGCCGTATGCGTCGCCCGTATAACTGTCCCACATTCCAGTACTGCACGAGCTGTTATATACAAGCTTGATACCGAGGCCGATCTAGAATGCAAGCGGATAATAATGGCATGATTAGCAATCTCCCTACTCTAAACCCTCTTCCTTTCATTTTATTCCAACCTTCGCCATCACAATTACTACACCGTGCCCGAATCTACCTAAGTACAAGTATCCATACCAACTGTCAATCATGGCATGCGCCGATATTTCAATCCATCTCGCCGACGAGGATTTGGCCCTACGGCTTCAACTTGAGGAGATTAAAGCCCAACGAGCATGTCAAACCGGAAAATGGGTCGAAGGCAATACCCCCGACCCATCGAACTCGGCCCCGCGGACGAGAAATTGTCCCTTAGCACACGGCTGCCGTCATGGTTTCGCACAATGGTGGTCGTCGTTGTGGCCGAGTTTCTGGGGACCTTCCTCTTTCTCTTCCTCGCCTTTGCTGCTACGCAAACGGCCTTGAATACGCAAGTGCAAACAGACGTTCCGAGTCAGAATAGTGAAACCGAGGGCGGGGGATCGTCTCCATTGCTTCCAGTCAGCTTTCTCTACATTGCTGCTGCCTTTGGCACCTCGTTGGCAATCAACGTCTGGGTGTTTTACCGCGTATCGGGCGGCATGTTCAACCCTTCAGTATGCCACACTTTCTTCATGTTCTCACAGATGATTCTAAGCTAACGTTAAGGTCACTCTCGGCCGACATGATTATTCCCACTCAAATTGTCGCTGCTATCGCTGCGGCTGCTGTGGTTGATGGCAGGGTTCTTCCTAGAGACGTTTTTGACGGCACAGCTTCTCTTGACGATATACTTCCTTGCCGCCGAGAAGCACCGCGCAACGTTCCTTGCGCCCATCGGTATCGGCATATCCGCTTTCATCGCCCATCTTGCCGGCACACCATACACGGGCACCTCGATCAATCCCGTCCGATCCTTCGGACCAGACGTCATCACAGGTTTTGTGAGATACCACTGGATCTTCTGGGTTGCCCCTTGTTTCGGAGCCGTTCTAGCAATTGGTGTTTACAAGCTGATGAAATGTATGGATTACGAGGATGTCAACGGTGGACAGGACGCTGCAGATACCGAGGCTGCAAGGGGCAACCGGTTGGATTGATAGATACAGTTGCTTGTGATTTGTTGCTACTTGTCGGGTGTTTTACTTGTAGAATCAATTCGGTCCGTCCAGATATTGTTCGGCATTGAGGATAGGGGCCGTTGTTGAGTCGAGAGAGAAAGGGGATATTTCTCTAATTTTGCCTAAGCAGTAGCAGCTAGCGCGTAAACTCCATCTAGGTATATCAAAGAGAAATTACGCTACTATTAAGAACATTTTTCCGGTCTGATGATTCTGTAATTCACTCAGGGTAGGGCCATTGTCCCCGATAGCCCAGCCATGAGACCAGCGACTAGAAATCTCACAATCTTGGCGCTTCAGACTCACCGAGAGTGCCTTACATCCCATGTCACAATGGCTTGAGAAGTTCCAGCTTGAATCATTAGGACAGTAGCGGGGAACAAGCTTCATGTTTCCGGACTCTCGTGGCGTTTAGTAATTTCGAATCTGAGGGTCACGAGCTCCCGTCCTACGCCTCTGCTCCATCCTCTTGAATATTCAGGCAAATGGGTGTTTTCTTCCGTGATTTGGACTAATGCACTGACGTGCCTTGAACATCGTCGTAGTCTGATACAATTCCTCAGACTCGTACTAAGACACCGGTCTCTGGTAAGAGTCTATTTAATCCAACCGGACGGCAAATTCTGACTGACTTCTCAACGATTCAGATCAAGAATCGTCTCCGACTCTCCGCCGCTCTCTGACCCACTGCGTACAATTTCGCTGTCAAATGTTCACTGAAATGCAGCGGCAGAACTCCCGCGTCCACCACCCGCAAGCCCCGTGTACCGTAGACTCGCAAGGGATCAACCACGACGCCACCCAGGTCCCGGCCTACCAGTTTGGAACATTCTCTGATACCACGTCTTTATTCGGTGGCGTTGTAGTGCTTGTGGAAAAGTTCATTGCCCCTCAAGGACTGCTCTAAATACTATAGAATGTTAGATCCTAGTAGTAGGGAGGGCAGTGTAAATAGTTTAGGGGAGCTGGTAGAGTTTGGGAGGACATGAAAGAGAAAGAAAGCAGGAACTTAGTACTTCTTCATAATATAAACACTTTAATAAACGACGTATGACTAGTCTCTAGCTACTATCTCGAGAGATTATTCAAAAGCGACGCGTGTAAAAGTAGACCGACAATTCTTGCTTAACATTCAAACACTATCTTCCAGGATATGTATATAAAACCATGGTCCTATGTAGTCCTGCGCGAAGCTCACCGGGATCAGTTTGGAAATTAGAACTCCCATCTTGGATAAGCCACACAAGCGTCCCTCGGACCCTCTTAGAGGGTACCGTTGCCTTCTCTACGAGCCGTAGATAGACCATTGAACCTGCTCGATCATCTCACTGCCCTCGCAGTCCACGTTGCCTTTCCCGCCCATTCGTGTACCATCCCCAAACATGTTGGCGGCGTCGTTGATCAAGTCAATAACGTCTTGACCACCAAACCAGAAATGGAGGTTACCATCGGGCGAGTCCCTGGCCTCGACGCCAAAAGCACAGGTGCCAGACTTCTTGAGTGTCTCGTGGCCAAGGAGGAGCACATCCCACGCCTTGGTAGAATCCTCTTGGAGCTCTTTGACAATGTCAAGGCAATCTTCCACTAGTGGCGAAGCGCCACTTGTCTCGTCCACAAATGTAGACTTGCTGCAGAAATCCTTGCCCTTTAGTAACTGACAAGGGTAGCTCTCGTGGTTCTTTTCTTGCTCGTCGGCGTCGTCCCACGTTTGGTACGCGCGCTCGGGGGAGCAGACTGGAAGTCGGATCAAGCCAGCTTTTCGAACATCGTCTGCGAATGCGAGACTGTTGATGAAGTCATCGTCGAGCTTGTGAGGTCGCGGAGCACCATTTCCTCCATTCTCATCGTAGGTGTTGACCGATCTAATGAGATTAGTACGCTTGTCCAGGCACCTTTTTCGGAGCAGAAGGATAAGAATGGAAAGAGCTTACCCCTTGACGAGATCCTCTACAGTGATGCCTCCATAGGGATTGTCATCCTCCTTGATCTTTTCTAGACCGGGTGGCAGTGAAAACTTGCCCGAGTGGCTGATGTGACTAGGATTCCCGTTGGCGTCCGCCAAGAAATACCTTTTACCGTTATGGCAGACCCCGGCATGTTCGCTCACCTCATCGTTAATATAATCCGACAGGTTGTCATCATCGTCGCAGCTCAAACCTGAGTCAAGGATAAATCCGTGCGTTCCAGAAAATCTCCAAATTTCGGGAATAGCGAGGCTGAAAAAGGTTCGAGCAACGCTCTCCCTCAAATCATTCACGTCTTGATCCGCCGTCGAACCCCCACTACCGACGCCACGGCCGTCGCCATCGATAAAGGTGCCCCCTTCTATCAGACCATATAGCCTGTCGATAGACTCGTCACTACCGTCGAATAGTGCTGCGAGGTTGTCCATGGTGATCTGGGACCAAGAGTCGAGCACTGCTGATATAAACGTCTTGAAATCATCCTGTGAATCCTCACCCCAGTCATCCCTTTTGATTTGCGTTAGAAAGGCCTCTGAAGGGTAAATGTGTTGCTTACAAGCTCGTGCTCGCCAAATCTTTCGCCAGCGTCGTCCCTTGCTGCACAGCAAGGACAGTCGTGTCCTCTAGGTTGGCTGCAGCCGTCGATCCGGCTTTTGCGAACTTGGGCAACGTGGAAATGACTAGTAGTCCAAAAATTGTCAGCATCGCGAGGTTCTCAGTCAGTGTGGCGGAGCTTGGGGCCAACTTGACAAGGGTCGAAACGTACCATTCTTGAATAGAGGCCCAAGAGCAGCGGAGGCTCCAATGGTGAGAATGTCGAGCAAGACGAGGAGCCAGGTATTGTCAGGCTCTGGGGGAACAGGGGCGAAGTCGTTACCAAAGCTGTCTAGGGCGTTGTTAATTTTGAGCGTAGCAGAATCCGTTATAGCGTCTTCCGCATTTGTGTAAAGCTTCTTTATGTTAGCCCAAGATCGCGATAGAACATCGGTGGCAGTACTCACAGCTTTAACCTTGGTCAGAGAGTTGGCAATGGCGATTCCGGCAACGCCCTTTCTAGGGCCAAAATTTTCCGAGTCACAATCCATTTCCTGAGTACAGCCAGAGCCATCGGCAAAGTCGCCACAACCAAATGCGAACGGATATCCCGTATTCGCTTTGATAATGTCGGTGAAGACTTCATCACTATCACTCCTCATATCTTTCCAGACTTCAATCAAGTCACTCCATGCAGTTGGGGCATCCATCTGGTCCCATCGCTCTTCTGGGGAGAGATTGGTCCAGTCGACCCAGGCGTTGTTGTCGCATTTCAGCTCGGTCCAGTTTCCATTTCGTTCACCAGACGTGCTAGGGTCCAACCCAGCGGAGATGAGGGTCCTCATGGAAAGCCAGCTACTGATTCCAGAAGGGGGGGGATGATACTTCTCTAAGTCCGTCGCCCAGTTGACAGATCCACCAATACCGAGCGCCTGGTAGAATACCTGGCGCTGTTGCTTCACGTCGTCGCTCATCCAGCTAACATATTGATTGCCGTCGTAGACAAGGACATTGCTGTGTGTGTCCTGGTCTACGAAGTTGTGTTTGACGCGGCTAGAGTCATCAATGATCTTGAGGATCTCGGCATTAGCTAGAATACCTCCCTCGTTGGTGCATTCGCCCAAGGTGGCATCTGAAACCATGCGAGTGCCGGTGAAGAAGCATTCTTCGGTATAGCAGTCCCCGTCTGCCATATTAAAGGATCGTCCGTAGCTTGTTAAGCCGGCGGCAATCTTGTCCGACGCAGCGCCCGCCGTGGTAATCATAGCTAAGGCATTATGTGTCTCAGTCACATTGACCTGGCTTCGCAGGCAGCGGCCATTGGGGCAGCCAACCTGGGAGTTCGCGTTGCCGGCATCCCACTGGCCATGTAAGTCGTACGTCATGAAGACAATATAATCGACAATCTTAGAAATCCTGTCGATAGGGTACTGCTTTAAGTACCAGAACGAGGAGGGCGCAGCAATCGACACCTCCTTGTCTGGCAACAAGGTCTTGAGGAGAGCGAGGAAGATCAAGTAGTTTTCACCTTCATCTTTGCCTCTAGGGGGAATGCCTGGGATATCGGGGGCCTTGGAAACAGTTAGTGAGCTTTCCTTTTGAAGTTTCAGCTTGTACGTACACCTGGGTACTCCCAGTCGATATCAACACCGTCAAGTTCGTGCTTATTGATATAATCGGCAATGTTTTTTGCAAGGACCTGGCGGTTGGCTTTCTTGGTACCCTCCCTAAAGATGTTGTACGTGGCCGGCTCTGTCGAAAACGCCCATCCACCGAAAGAGAGGATCTTCTTGGGTCCAGCGATGTTTTTCCAGACGCCGAATTGATACGTCGACATTTCGTCTCCAGCATTGATCTGATAGTCCGGAGTAATCATTCCAAAAGCGAACTGTAGATGTGTGTATGCCGACGCATCAATCTGGGTAGCATCTTGATGGATACATTTTCTGTTTAGATTGTACCCCTGGAAGTAGCCAATCTTGCGGAACGTCGCAGGGGCATCACTCCTGACAATGTCCATACCACAGTTGGAGATGCATCCATTGGTTCCTGGTTCGGCCGTTCCTGGTGCTCCGGTGTTGGTGTCGGTGCAAAACTCGGCCGTGGTTCCGCAGAAGCCCCAGCCAGAGCAGCAGGCGTTCAGGGGGCAGGGGTTGAGATCGGAGAGGCTTTCACCTTCCGAGGGCTTCTCTGTGCCCGGAACCTGGGGGCCACATGCAGTTCCTTTAATCTGAGCAGGCATTGGAGGGTCTCCCTTGCTCAAGCAGATGACAGCCCCCCTTTGGAGGGGTTCGCAGTCGGTCCACCCCCAGGTGTTCTTGTTGAACTCTTTCAAGTCTTTCACGGTCAGGCTATTGGCAGCAGCGAGACTGCTGCAGGTATCAACAGACCTGACCTTGTGGGTGGCGCAAGTACCATCCTGCTGCGGGTCGGGACTCAAGTCTGGAAGATCTCCCTTCGTGCAGCAGACAGGCTGCTGAGCTTGCAACGTAGAGCACAGGTCGTCTTTAAAGTCGTTATACTCTTCAAACGTGTGACCAGGGATGCCGCACCTCTCAGCTAATGCACCGCAGCCATTGCCTGGGTTGACTCGAATCGTCTCACACTCATCCCGCGCTATGAGTCTCCTAGGCTCAGAGCGCTTGGAAGAAAGTGTTGCAGTTGAGTTCTTCGAGGTTCCCTCCAACAACGGCGTCACGAGGTGGGCCTTTCCTGGAATCTTCTCGGAATTTTGAATGGGCAGACATGTGGCGTTCGCCCATGACTTGATGGCCTCTTGAATTGGGGCAAATGACCTATTGGTAGTTGCCATCAAACCAAAAGCGTGCGTTGCATCTTGGGCAGGGTTGCAGAGCTGCATGCCGACTGTCGACGCCATCATATCAGAGGACACGAAGGCCTCGAGGGCGTTGAGGGCGACCGAGCTGACGCCTTCTTTCTGTAGTCCAGAACCGATGTAGAGACCTAAAGAGGCTCGCCCGGATTGAGCAAAGAGGACACCCGTCTCATTAGCCTCGCCGAATCCACTCTCAAAGTAGCGACGCATCTGCTTGGAAACAGACCGAATGCCTGAAGCATCTAGACCAGAGACACTCTCGTCTAGTAAGCCAATCTCATACTCGACGTCGGCGGTGTTAGCCTGAGCCGCGTGCAGAGTCGAGTTGGGGAGACTTGTCCAATCAGGACCAAAAGAGGTGCAGGCGAAGATGCGATGAGGTGCGGTCCTATCATCCACGTTGTCAAGGAGGGAGAAGTCGTAGAACATGGTTTCAGGGCAGTGATTGAGTTGATCAAAGCCCGGGAAGGCTTGCCAGTTGGCCGGGTCTGCGCCAGCATCCGCGCATCGCATAGGACAGACGTCGCTTGCGGGACGATATCCTGGGCTGACAGGCTGTCTGAACTCCGAGCCTAGTGCTGAGCCAGCGTTGGACGCGGCCAACAAGAGACCCGAGAGCTTCAGGAGCGCTGTGCGAATGGGAGAGCCCATTGCAGCTTGTTTGAGCTCGGTAGAATGAGTGTCAAGTAGGGAGCAAATGGCAGAACTTCAACAGTCTGTGAATGAGCGAACAGACTACCGTGGATAAGTATAAGGGAAAGAGAAAGAGGAAGATATCAATTCGTCCATCTTCCCATTTCTTATATACCTTGAGAGCCGGAACGGATAGACACACCTGGTCGGAGGACCCTGGTCATCCACACCGGAGCGGTACGAATTATAGACATGCGTTTCCAGGGGTGTCGCTACAAACGGAAAGACGCACCGCTACCCCAGGGTGTGTAAAGCTTCAACATTCGTTCAATATCTATCGTGGGTCTGTGAGATAGAAAAGCGCGGCATTGCCGATGAGAATCAATGAGGCCTTTGTTCTTAGGCCGCCTCACAGTTGCAGGATGACTGCATTAGCAGTTACATCGGCGTCGGTCCAACGCGGAGAGACTGTCTTGGCTTCACGAGTCTCTGAGGCACTCTGCAGGGTGCGTGGCCCAAAAGTGGAAGGATGGTTTGCCGTTATTATATGGGTAGCTAGGTGATGAGGCTCATGAGCTGCAGATTTTCCTTCTTTAGCAGAATGTGCCGCGGACTGCTGAAATCGCCCAGAAGCTTATGCACGCTAGACCCAGTTTTTATATAGCCCTTGATTAAGAGCCGTTAACTATCACAAATTAAAACATAAGCCTAGAGTGACAGCTGACGCTAACGAAAAGCCCTCTCTCCCCCCTTCCCCCACCCCTTTTGATACTCTAGGAAGTCGGCTGAAGAAACAAGCTCGATTCGGCAGGTCTGGAACTCTTTGTGGCAAGCTCTTGAAGTCTCTAAGGTAGCATATGGGGGGAAAGACCTGAGGGTCACAGAAGATTACGAAATTGGGGACGGATTCAAGGGCCGATTGGTCATGATATACGCCCACGTACTACACAAGACTCTAAAGACTCTGGAGAAAGGATGTACAGACACAGGACTATGCAAGTGAACGCCTAGGTTGTGATTGCGTGTATCTAAACTATGAGGAGGCTCATCCCAACGAGAGATACAAAGCAAGCCGCGACAGTGGCGGCCAGGCTTCCACGCATGGTCTCGCCATGACCCTCTTCGTCGTCTTCGTCGGATGGGCGATCCACGTCCTCCAGTGCCCGACAGAAGGCATTGGTGGCGGAAGCAAAGATACTCTCCTCACGTTCCGAGCTGACCTGCACCTCGCAGGGCTTCGGGTCTGGCTTAACTGACGAGAAGTAGGCACACCACTGGCCTGGGTAGCCTTGAGGGTACGGTTCGCCAATTTCGGTGATATTCAAAGTAACGCTCGGGAAGTCGGAGCATTGGGAATCATCTGAAGAAGCAACTAAATCAGGCTCTCGGCCACCTTCCTCGGTCGTAAAACGTATATAGTTGCGGAAACTTCCAGAATAAGGGTGTATTCGTCGGCCCTCCCCTTCGGTGCAGTTAATCCACGTGAGACTCCAGGCGAGACTCCAATACGCCTTTATATCGAAGTTTCCACAAAAGACATCATGAACAAAGAAAGGCTCGCTATCAGAGGCGTTGGCCATTTCTCCGAAGTCAAAATTGGTCGTATCATTCACATCCCAGTCACTAGTGCTCTGATTCCATTTGAACAAGGTGGCCGAAAGTGACGGTGTCAATGACTGGGCGATGGTCGGGTTCTGGAATGCGAAGACAACCGGAAACAGGGGTGAAGGTGCGTACGTCTCGTTGCGAGGAAATACTTGATGGAATTCCGTGATGCCAGTCGATAGATCATCGAAGTCGGGTAGATCGTCATAGGCAGCCGTAGCGACCGTGCTGCAAGACAGAGCACATGCCCAGGTGACAAGCTGCCAACGAGATAGAATAGCCATACTGATTCTAAATGGGGGCGAAATCAGCTGGGGGGGAAGAAGATTGTGAGAAAGTAAGTTAGAGAGGAAGTAGGAAGTGGGAAGTGGGAAGTGGGAAGTGAGTACGGAAGAGTGTCTGCAGAAGAGGTAACAAGGCACATATCTTTGTGCCCGAACCAAGCATGCCACGCCACCACAAATCACTTGGGTGCAAAACAAAGCAACCTAGGCAGTTTAATTTGTTGCGGTCCTTTGTGGGTATACGAGTCATCCACCAAGGCGCACAAGAGCCAACCATGCTACGTATTAGCGGAGGACGAGCCACCGCTGCAGCCAGCCCCTGCTAGTGCCTTGGCCCTCCTACAGTGACCCGGGGGTGGCGTCCAGTAGCCGTCTCGGGGGGAGATCACGGATCGGGTTTGCGGAGTAGTTTACTCTACAGCACAACCCCTGAATGTTTGTTCACTCGCGACTTGACCCCAGTCGCGTAGCTGCTTAGCAGACCGACAGGGCCCGGCCCCGTTAAACCGTTATTACGGCACGATGTGGATTTCCGCGCTAGCAGCGGCTCATAGTAAATCTCTAATTTTGATTCGTTCAAAGGTCCCTGCTAGCGCGGCTCTTATACTGGATGGACAAACTTACAAGATTTGTACTGTACTCCTGTCGGACACGTGACCGCTTTGGTGGAGGCACGGCCCGAGTTAGTGTGTATGTGTGCAAGTGTTCATAATCGAGGAAATAGTAGGTCTTTTTGGGGCCTAGAAAAGGCTATTTGAATTGATGATCAAGAGGCTGATTTTAAGGCCTTTTTTTGTGTGTTCGTTGTTCTTGTTGTTCGTTGTTGTTGTTCGTTCTGTGTGCTCATTCCTTCATTCCAGCCATCTCCAGACCCCTCTTTGCTTAGTCACCGCGGTCCGACCCCTTTTCGGTCTGACAACTCCTGTCGGACACGTGACCGCTTTGGTGGAGGCACGGCCCGAGTTAGTATGTATGTGTGCAAGTGTTCATAATCGAGGAAATAGTAGGTCTTTTTGGGGCCTAGAAAAGGCTATTAGAATTGATGATCAAGAGGCTGATTTTAAGGCCTTTTTCTGTGTGTTCGTTGTTCTTGTTGTTGTTGATCGTGCTGTGTGCTCATTCCTTCATTCCAGCCATCTCCAGACCCCTCTTTGCTTAGTCACCGCGGTCCGACCCCTTTTCGGTCTGACACACCCCCCCAGATGAAGCCATCGCGGCTTGATCTGCATACCTATTCGCGCCGTAGCTAGGTGGTTATTTCGAGCCGTAGTTAGGAGGTTATTCCCACTTCCGAAAGGAGCGTTGTGACCGTATCCGTGATGTCATCCAGCTGCCGCTGTGGCCGTAGCCGATCGCTTATATCCACAAGTCCTAGCTGCTGTACGAAGGCGTCGAACGCCGCGTTCGAGAGCACCTTTGTGAGCCCGTCTGCGAGTATCTTGCCGGATGGTGTGTATTCCACGGATATCGTTCCTTTTGATGATTCCTGCCGTAGCCAGTGATTGTGGATATCCACATGCCGTAGCCGTGTGTTCAGCTGACCGATCTGCTTATTGACGAGCTTGATCGTTTGCTTGTTGTCACACTGAATGCGTATCCCGCCACTGTCTTTAAGATCGAGCCCGATTTCCTTCAGCAGCCGGCTGATAAACATCCCTTCTTTGGATGCTTGTGATAGCGCCAATAGCTCTGCTTCCGTTGTTGAAGTTGTAACCGTGGCTTGCTTATTAGCCCTCCAGCCAACGATCCCTCCGAATAGCCGCATTATGTATGCTTGTGAGCTCTTCCGATCGATTGAATTGTCGGCAAATGACGCATCGCTAGCCACATCGAAGCTATTGCTTACTCCAAATTGAAGGGCAAGGCTATGACTATTCCTCAGATATAGGAGCGTTCGGTCGGCGGCCCTATGGTGTTCGGGACCGGGCAACCGGCCGGCGGCGGCCAGCATCTGGGTGCTGATGTCCTTGGCAGGCTTCGGCCGTCCGGCGCACGGTTA
>NW_026251069.1:0-15658 GCF_022114955.1 Emericellopsis cladophorae
TTATTATTATTATTATTATTATTATTATTATTATTATTATTATTATTATTATTATTATTATTATTATTATTACTATTATTATTATTATTATTTTCTAGCTAATTATTAAAACTAAGTTATCATAATAAGAACTAGTCGTTAATAAGAAGATATATCTTAGACTCGCTAAGCTTAAGAGATAGGGTGAATTCGTTATCATAGAGGCTTAGAAATAGCTAATTAAGCTTATTACCCTTAGGGCTTTTATTTATTGTTCTTTTCTCTTTCTTTTCTACAGATAGAGGTATAATAAAGTAAATATTAATGTAGGGAGATAATGACGTAGTAAGTATATTAAAAGCCTATTATAGCCTAAACTTACGAAGAGTTATTAATATTATATCGTTATAAATAAAGAAATTAATACTAGAAATAAAAAAGAAAGTAAAGTAAGAATAATAAGAAAGTATTAGCGATGATTATCTATTTTTTATAATATCTTATATAATCCGGGTATCCGCGAAAAATCACTAAGTAATATACTAAGTTTTATCTTATCTTATATAATAAAGAACTCGCTTCATAAAAAGCTCTCTATCGCGAGATACAGATTTAAATTATTAAGTAATTACTTTAATAAGTACAAGAAAGTAAGGGACCTACATAATAATATTATTATAGAAAAGCTATATAAATATAGCGTTATTACTATAAGTATTATCTGAAGATCTAATAAAAGCTAGCTAAGTATCTAAAAGCACGGGTAAGGTATGAATATAACTTTTAAGGTCTATAAGAATAACAAAGTTAATAAGGAAAATCTTTACTCTAAGGATAATAATAGGTTATAGATTATCTATCTTAAGACTAATAAATAAGAATAATATATCTTTCATTAATATATTAAGGGTGTCGTATACCTAAGTTAAATAACGCGCCGCGATAATTAAAAAGAAATAACGTGATTAATAAGCGAACCGCCTAGACAAGCGAACCGCCTAGACAAGCGAACCGCCTAGACAAGCGAACCGCCTAGACAAGCGAACCGCCTACTTTCCTAAATCCCTATAATAAGATCTTTAATTAAAACACAATAGATTATTCGATTAGTTTAAACTAATCGCTATACTTATCTCTAGATAACTCTATCTTACCCTAATATATTCGTGAATTATAGCCGGCCTTCCCGTATATATTATAATACCTTAGAGCTAGCTACACCGACCTTACCCGACTACCTCTCTTTAATAATTTAGTTACTAGCTACGAATCTATATCTTTTTGATTAATTAATACTCGACCTTCCTCTACTATTATAGTCCCTTTATTTCGTAGGCGGGTCTTTTTCTCTCTCCGGCGCCGGCTAAGGATATAGTTAGTATCTCGGACCTCTATCCTTAATAACGCTATTTTATATTAATATACCTTTAAACCCTTAGTTATTAATATTATAGCGTTAATTATTAATACTAAGGAGCTACTTTTATATCTCTTAATTCGATTTTTAAGGTAAATAGACTAAGATTTAATCTCCTTAATTATCTTAGGGGTCTTTAAGACCTAAGGGTTAGGAAGCTCTAGAGTCCCCTTAGGAAGCGTTAGAGTATATAGTTTTATATCTAGCTTTAAGATTATATATTCTATATCTAGAGGGGTAATTCTAGCCTTTCTAAAGCCTCCCTTAATATTACTTTCGGTTAATATAGCTTAAAATATAGTATAAAAAGTATAAAGAAACTTAGTCTTTAAAATATATATTATAGATTATTTAATTAGATACTCTATTTCTTAACTATATATTATTTTAAGCGGCCTAAAGTAGCCTATATTAAGAGGCTAGAGTAAGTAAGATAAATAAGGAGGTATATAGAGCGTAATAATCTTATTCTCCTTATAATATACCTCGAACTCGGTAGAGTAATAGCTTTTATAGCTATTAAGGATTAAAAGATAATAGGTATTATTCGATTGTTTCTTTATATACTAATTAAAGTATTTTAGCTATAAAAGACCTATAGTATTATCGGTCTAGCTATTTTTCGTAATTACGATAGCTTAATTACTAAGGAGAGTGCTTTTTTAATACTAGCTTAAGAGGTAATATTAGCCTATAATAATAATAAATAATAACGCTACCTAGCCCTATATAAAGATCGATTAAATAACTATAACTTATTCCCGGTTTCTAGGCTAGACTTTCTTTAGGTTCTTACGTATTTTAGCGCCTATAATAACTATACCGCTTATAATAACGCCTACTATAAAGCCTATCTTATCGAAGTTATAGATATTATCTAATTAGATACTATACTTCGCGATTATATTCGCTATAAGTTAAAACCACGCGTTTATAGCGATTAGATCTTCGTATTTAGCCCTATAATGGTTATATCTACGAAAGAAACGCGTTTTAAGCTCTAGTTACTACCTAATAAAATTCCCTACCTAGCGCTTACTAACGGGTAATACGTTACGGTCGATATATAATAGATTAGCTATTTCTTTAATATTATTAATCCGAGGGGAAAATCCTCGCGAATCTAGATCGAGTATATACTCGACTAGCTTCTATTCTTTAAGATCGGATAGTTTCCGCGAATTAGCTATTATATCGCGTCTTAATTAAGTTCCGTGCTTACGATCTCTTGGCGTCGTGCGTAGAATATTATAGATCTTAGCTACGCGTCGTATACTTAATTTTAGGTTGGTTTAAAGCGCTTAAATAGCAAGAAGGGTATTAGCTTTATTCCTTTAATCTGATATTACTAGTTATTATGGAATAATTAATCAAATAATAATAATAGATAATAATAGGAAAGTGGGCGATTCGCTTGTCTAGGCGGTTCGCTTATCAATCACGTTAGTCGTATTAATAAGTAATCTATCTTTAGTTATAGAATATCCCGCTTAAAGAGCTTTTATATACTATGACTGGAATTAACTATAATAAAACGCCGAATTATTAATATTACGATAAGAATGATTAAATAGCATAATATAAGATTATGTAAAGCTTTTAAGAAAAGTCTTAGGGGGTAATATAATAAATAAGATTATAAAGAAATTCAAAATTCGAAATCTAATATAAACTCTTAAGTATTTAAGATATTTTAAGAATATAAAAATTACAAAAAAAGTAAGAATAAATTATACCCGTGATAGTATTAATTTACTCCCGAATCCTACCTTATTATAAGATTTTTTAAAATTAAGAAATAAAGTAATTAACTACCTTTATATTAAATCACTCTTACTATATAATAAATTAACTATAGATAAGTCCTAGCGTCGAGGGTAATACCTTAAAAGAGAGGGGATAATTATAATAGTAAAGCTAAAAGAAGTTAATAATATAGTTATAAGGAATTACAAAGGCCTTAGATACTATAGCGTACCGGTATATTATTACCTATCTTTATATTTATTATATTAAAAACTTCTCGCGTGGCTAGAAAACGGCCATAACTTCACGAAATCGCGCTTAAAATCGACGAGGTTACTAAAAATATATCTATAGTATTAAACTCCCCCTAGGCACGATATCGCCCTATTACCGGGATAGAACGCTACGCTTAGGGAGCCGATAGCTATCGACAGAGGCCGCGCCAGCCTCGAGTAAAGTATCTACTATTTAAACTATAAAACGAGCGCGTTTAATAAATAAAGTAGCCCTAAAATCGTAATAAAGCCGATAAATATATAATCTAAAGTATTTAATAAAATTAATAACTTTATACTAAGGCCCCTAAGAGCGATAGTTTAGTAAGTAATTAAATAACTAATAGAGGCTAAGCTCGAGGAGGTATGATATAAGCTAACTATACTCGCCCCGGGTATAACTAGCTTTTTTAATAAAATCGAATTAATAATCGAGAAATCTATAATAAAATTAATTAAAAAAGTATTTATAAAGATTAATATTAAGCTATAAAATCTAAAGACTTAAGCGAGCGTCCTCCGGAACGTACCCGACCTTTAGATTAACTAAAATATAACTCCCTTCCTTACTTAAATAAAGTAAAATAAACTAGTTTATTAATAATTCGACCGCGAACTTATAGTCTATACCTAAACCGTACCTAACTTAATAAAGAATTAAAGCCTAAAGGATATATATAATATAATAAATATAAAGATAGGTAGCGGTAGCCCTAGGTACCGAGGGGCTAGATAACTCTAGAGCGGCGATATAGTGCTCTCCTTCGAAGTAAATATCGATAATATAGCGAAAAATTCGGGCTAGGTTTAAGCCGCTTTCGGGCCGGAAGTTACCTTCTATAAGAAGCTCTTTAACCTTATAATAAAAAGGGTCCTTATATAATAGACCTAGGGCGAAAGAGGCTATATAAAGCTAATAAAGGAAATTAAGAGATCGAATATATATAATATAATAAAGATTACTTAGATTAACTCGAAGAAAAAATATATAATAAGGGCTATAATTATCTTATATATAGATAGTCTAGAAATTATTAATTATTTATATAATTTTAAGGTAATAATCGATATAGAGATCTATAATTATAAGCCTTATAAAGAAAATATCCGACCCCGTTAATACTATAAGTACTACTAGTTCGGATATATTATAGCCGTATATAAATAAGATATAGTCTACGGCCGGTATAGAACTATCCCTTATACTACGGGTAATAAGAAATATAAAGAGACCCCGCGCTATATTATATATAGAAGGAAGTATAAGGCCTAGTCGCGGGTATATTATATAATCGCTAAATAATATACCCGAGCCCTAGCTATATATAGAATAAGACCGACCCGGTTCTAGAATATCGCTTAAACTACTTTTAGCTTTTAAGGGGCCTAAGAACCTAAAAAGACCGAAACTAAGGACTTAATTAACCTTATTATATCCCTAAAAAAATAGAAAATAAATAGATTTCCGCTTATTAAGACTATCCTAGCCCGTTCTAGGAGCTAACTTACGTAATTTATCCTTAATAACTACTTCTATATAAGAGCTAACGTAGAGCCGGTTAGGAACTAGGCTAGAACTACCCTAGATAATAATATAACTATAGATACCCTTTCTTCCGACCTTTTCTATAATAGAACTTAATATTCTTTACTAGAATACGAATAAGTAAGGACCGAACTCGAGTATAATATTAAATAATTAGGCTAGATATAACCTAATTATAATAAGAGACTTTAACGCCTATTATTTACTCTAAGACCAGTACGAAAGGGAGTTAGATAAGGTATAGTACCTCCTTAAATAAGCTAAGAACTAAGGGCTTTAATTAGTTATATTAAAGGGGGAACTAACCCGGGTTTTTAGGGGCTAAAGGGATAAAATAATCGACTATTATTAGGTATCCCCTTTTATATTCACGCGTTATACCGGCCTTATATTATTCTTAGGATTAGACTAAATTCCGTAGTTAATTTAGACTAGAGACGAATAATATACCGATTAATATATTAAGCCTAACGACCTAAGGGTAAATTAAAAAAAAACTCGATACTAAGAGGGCCGAAGCTAAGGTATAAGTTAGGTTCCGGCCCGAATACTAGCTAGAACTAACTAATATAATACTCTTTAATTATAATATATATAAACTTATAACCGCGCTCTAAGAGATTATTAGAGTTATAATATTAAGGAAAAAAGGGGGCTTTTTTAGATCGGTCTTATAATATAATTAGGCTATATATATAGCTATTAAGAACGCTAAAGATAAGTCCCGATACTATTATTAAACCCGGACCTAAGACGCGTAAGAGGAGCTCTAAGAGGTATATAAGATCCGGGACCGAACTATAATAAAAGTTTAAAGAGAGTTATAAAGAATAATATTATAAGACGCCGCGGATAAAAAAGAATCTTTCTAGAGATTTAAGAGATAGGTAAGGTTATATAACGGACTACCCCCGGAACCGCTAAGGATACCGAATATAACGACCCTAATAGGTATTATAAAAACCTACTCCTAGAAAGTAAAGGTACTAGCCGTAAGATTCTTCCTAACTATCCGAGTACCTAAGGAGAATAAGTAGAATATAAGAAAGACCCGGCTAGGACCTAACTAAGAACCGCCCTACATTATTACTTAAGATAATATTAAGGCGATATTACGGAAGCTTAAGCTATAAAAAGCACCTAGAAAGGATAATATATTAATAAGGTTACTTAAAATATATAGCGAGCTACTATAATAGCTCCTTAGTAGGCTAATTTTAGCTAGTTTCTAGCCAAGATATTTCCTAAAAGTATTTAAAGAAATAATTATAATTATACTATAGAAACTAAAAAAGGATTAAGCTAAGCTAGAAAGCTAGCGGCCTATTTCCCTCTTAAGCGTCCTTAATAAAGTCTTTAAAATAATAATATAATACGTTATATTTAGGATAATAAAGGCCTAGAACCTCCTCTTAAATAAGTAGATAAATAATAGAGAGGGCTATTTTATTAAAAAGGTAATATAAATCGTTATTAACGCGATTAAGGATTCCTAGGAGTATAAGGGATATATAAGCCTACTCTAGCTTAACCTTAGTTTAGTATTTAATAAGGTTAATTATTAGAAGCTCCTAAACTACCTCGAAGACTTAGGAATACTAGGCTAGATCCTAGGCTAGATAAAATCATATCTTATAGACCGAAGTATATAGATCTATTTCGATAGAGAGCTCTTAGACCGGTTCCGGACCGAATTAGGGGTGCCCTAAGGCTCGTACTTTTCCTTAGTTCTCTTCCTCCTTTATTTTATAGCCCTTTATAATAGGCTTAGTATTATTAGCGGAATAATAATTATAGGCTTTATAAATAATATAAATATCCTAGTATTTAGAAAATACCTATAGGATACCTAGCCCTAGCTCGAAATAATATAAAAGATTTACGAATAATAAATAGAAAAATTTAAGGCGATCTTTAACCTATAAAAGAGCGAGCTTATATATTTTATAAAAAAAAAATAAAAAATTATAACCTAAATCCGGGCCGGAAATATAATAATCCCGCCGATAAATAAGGTATATTTCCTTAGTCTTTAGCTCGAGAGATATTTATCTTCGAAACTATACCTTCAGGAAGTAAGCTAGAAAATAAACTAATAATAATATATACTCTTAGCGATTATAGGTAATATATAAGGGATATTAGTCCTATAAGCGAGAGAGATCTATATAAGGGTTATTAAGTTAACGATCGCTTATAGTTACCTCGCGTACTATACCCCGACGAGGATAGATAGAAATATAAGAGGAATTAAGGTAGATTTAGATAAGACTTAAGCCGAATACCTTAAGGAAGTCCTCGGGGTATATAAATATATAGCGAGGAGGTACCTTAAGACTAAGATAGGAATATTATTAATTAACCTCTACCTTAATAAGCGAGTTACCTAGGTATATAACCGGATAAGGACTAGACTTATTAATGAAGCTAAAAAAGCTATAAAAACCTAGATTAAATAAACTATAAGAAAGATAAGAGAACTACCTAATACCGAGGGATGAGGCCGGTTCTTAACTAATATTACTAAATAAATAGAAAGCTATAATAACGCCTAAGTAGCCTATACCTAAGAATAGATTCGGAGGTAGGAAAAAGGGGTAAAAATTAAGTATAAAAAGGCGGGACTAGATAGATACCTAGCCGATTACGAACCGTTCGTAAAAGAAGCGATCTCTCGATATAAAGGACTCCCCCGGTATACCGCTTTATACGCGGCCTAGATTAGGACCGGATACCTTAGCCCTAGAGCTTACTTATTTTATAGATATATATTAGATATACTAACCCCGCTATATAACTATAGTCGGGGGAAGGAGGACGCTTTTTACTTATTTTTATACTACGAGAATATTTCTAGGCCGGATACGGGCTAGATAACTACTATATGAGACGTTCGGTAGTATACTTATACCCGGCCTAGTTTATAATAGATTACGAATTAGCTCTTAAAAATAGCTAACCTAGAGTAATTTAAGCTTACCCGATAACTCAACCTCGCGTATAATAAATAAAAATAAGGCTAAGGATAAGAGAAAGAACAATAGATAAGACACGGATCGAGGATAGATTATAATAAAGTAAGGGTAAAAATATAAGATTATATAAGAAGAACGTAAGGTACTAGGCCGGATATAATATAGATATTTATAAAGTACTAAGAAATTATAACTTAATTCACCCCGCTATAGCGAATCTAGGCTAAGCTATAAGTAAAAATAAACTACCTTACTAACCTACCCTAGGATCTAGGCCGGATCCGTATAAGAATAATAACTTAAGTAATAATAATAAGCCTTTTCTTACTATTATTAAAAAAATAACTAGGTCTATATCGCGGCGTCTCCGGCCTATATCCGCCTTAGTAAGGGGCCGGAGTCTCCCTCTTTTTCTTAATAACCTTACCCTTCCCTTTACCTTAGGCGGGCTTAAGCGTAGGTTTAGCGCTAGATTTAGCCTTAAATAATAAGCTAAAAAAAAAATCAAAAATATTATCGTCTTCCTCCTCCTTATCCTAGTTCCGGGCCGGAGCCGTAGCGAATTATACCCTTTTTAAAGGTATATTAGGGTTAGGACGCTTATCTATAAGAATACTAAGGCGGGCGCGCTTCCGGGATAAATCCCCTCGGCTCGCGACGCGGTTAATAAAGCACTCCTCGAGGTATATCTATATAATAACGCGGATAATAATAGGCTAGGAATATTTAGGATCCGGCTAAGAACTAAGTAAGATAAAAGACTTATAGGGCGCGCGGGGTCGGGAGGCTCGCTAGAGGTAATAAGAAACTTATATTAAGCGATTATAGCGCGGGCGATACCGAGAGTAACTTCGGCTAAAAAGCCCTTAAAAAGCTATAATAGAATTAGAATATATTTAAGGGCGAGTCCGGGCCGGATATATATAAGAGCGTAATTAATAGTACGTTAATAATAATAATCGGAGTATAAACTAGAGCTAACTTTAATAATATATTAATACCGCGCGAGAAAAGCTCGGAACTAGCTAGGAAATATATAATATAAGAGGTAGAGGTAGAGAGTAATAATATCGAGCTTATATAAATATCTACCTACGATAATAGTATTAATATAGGTCCTATACTAGCGCTTACTAAGGCGATAGTTACTAACCTTATAGGACTCCTAGTCCTTACGAGGGGGGTAGCGGCGAGATATAGTAAGATCCGGGCCGGAATTAAGAAAGAATAAAATAAAATTAATAAATTCTTTAGGTAAATAGGGAAAGGCGAGAGGGTCTAAGGCGATAACGATATAGATCTAGGGCGGAAATATTTAATTATAAGTATAAAGAAAAAAAAAAAGAGATATAAAGAAATAAAAGGGTAGGGTATAGGTAAGTAAAGTCTACGCGTAGTAGGGGCTAACTTAGCTAGAATCCCGGCCGGATCCTCCCGGAACCCTACTACGATAGTTAAATTCCGGCAAAATATAATATATACGTAAGATCACGATAGATATATAGGCGGAATCGGCCTTAGTATATAACTAGTATTATAGAAGCTAGTATTTTATTTCGTATTATATTATAGTATATAAAGGAAGACTATACTAAGGTTTTTATTTAATTTTTCCTTAGGATTATTTAGCCTAGATAGCCTAGCTAGCTAGCAAGAGACACCCGTAAGGGCGTATAATTTATTATTATTATTATATTTATTATATTTATTATATCCTTTAGGCTTTAATTCTTTATTAAGTTAGGTATAGTCTAGGTACGGACTATAAGTTCGCGGTTAAGTTATTAATAAACTAGTTTATCTTACCTTATTTAGGTAAAAAAAAGAATTATATTTTAATTAATCTAAGGGTCGGGTATATTTTAAAAGATATTTATTTAAGTCTTCGGATTTTATAGCTTATTGTTAATCTTTATAAATACTTTTTTAATTAATTTTATTATAAATTTATTTATTATTAATTCGATTTTATTAAAAAAGTTAGTGTAATAATAGTAGGATAGATTAGGTAGGGAGAGAAGGTATGGGTAGTATATTCATAAAACTCAAACTTACTTCTCCCTCTATAGGTAGAAGTAAGTATATTATACCTAAAGCGCTCGGAAGATCCGGAGTTTAGGTGTAATACTAATGAATCGGGTACGCATTATTAATGCTAACATAGCGGTACGCCATAGCATCCGAGGCCTCCGTGATTCCTTGTGACTGCACCGCTGACTTCCTTCGGCCACGGTGTTACAGTTAGCTATATTCAAGGCGAGTATAGTTAGCTTATATTATACCTCCTCGAGCTTAGCCTCTATTAATTACTTAGTTACTTATTAAATTATCGCTCTTAAGGGCCTTAGTATAAAATTATTAATTTTATTGAATACTTTAGATTATATATTTATTAACTTTATTACGATTTTAGGGCTACTTTATTTATTAAATATACTTAATTTATAGTTCAGGGAATAAATATTTTACTTAAGGCTAGCGTAGCCTCTATCGATAGCTATCGGCTCCTTAAGGGTACCGTTCTTGTCCTAGTTATAGGGCGATATTATGCCTAGGGGGAGTTTAATACTACGGACTCGTTTTTAGTATCTTTATCGATTTTAAGCGCGGTTTCGTGAAGTTATAGCCGTTTCCTAGCCACGCGAGAAGTTTTTTTACCATAAATACTATTAGTTCGGATATATTATAGCTATATATAAGTAAAATAAAATCTACGGCCGGTATAAAACTATCTTTTATATTATAAATAATATGAAATATAAAAAAAACCCGCGCTATATTATATAGTATATAATACGTGATTATTAACTTAATAACCTTTATATAAATCTCTCTCGCTTATAGGACTAGTATCCCCTTAGTATTACTTATAATCGCTAAAAGTACGCGCTATTATGAATCTATTTTTTAGCCTGTTTTCTTAAGGTATAGCTTTTAAGATAAGTACTCTCGAGCTAAATATTAAGGAATCGTACTTTTTTGATCGGTAGTATTATTATATTATTAGTCTTAACCTAGGTCGTAATTATTAGTATTTTCTTTTTTAAGATATATATACTTATTTTTTTATAGGTTAAGGATCGCGTCGAACTCTTTTACTTATTATTTATAAATTCTTTATATTATTTTAAGCTAAGGATAGGTATCCTCTAGGTCTTTTTAAAATACTTAGATATTTATATTATTTATAAAGCCTATAATTATTATTTTAGTAATAATACTAAGCTTATTATAAAAAAGTATAAAATAAAAAAAGAATAAAACTAAGGACAGGGGCGAGCCTTAGGGTACCCTTAACTTTATCCTGAATTTATCTAGGAGCTCTCTATCGAAATAAATCTATATATTTTAGTTTATAAGATATAATTCTATTTAGCCTAGGATCTAGCCTAGTATTCCTAACTCTTCGAGGTAGTCTAAGAGCTTTTAATAGCTAACTTTATTAAATACTAAACTAAAATTAATTTAGAGTAAGCTTATATAACCCTTATACTCTTAGGGATCCTTAACCGCGTTAATAATAATTTATATTACTTTTTTAATAAAATAGCTTTCTTTATTATATATTTATTTATTTAAGAGAAAGTTCTAGGCCTTTAATATCTTAAATATAACGCGTTATTATTATTTTAAGGACTTTAGTAAGGATACTTAAGAAAGAAATAAGCCGCTAAACCTCTAACTTAGCTTAATCCTTTCTTAATTTCTATAGCGTAATTATAATTATTTAATTTAAATACTTTTTAGATATATTTTAATTAAGAATTAACTAAATTAGCTTATTAAGGAACTATTATAATAACTCTCTATATACTTTTAATAACCTTATTAATATATTGTTTTTTTAAGTACTTTTTATAATTTAAGTTTCTATAATATTACCTTAATATTATCTTAAGTAATAATCTAAGGGGGTTCTTAGCTAGGTCTTAATTAAGTCTATCTTATATTCTATCTATTCTTTTTTAATACTTAGATATTTAAGAAGAATCTTAAGGCTAATACCCTTACTTTCTAAGTATAAGTTTTTCTATTATTTATTAAAGTTATTATATTTAGTATCTTTAGTAATTCTAGCGGTAGTTTATTATATTACCTAACTTATTTCTTAAATCTCTAGAGGGCTTTATTTTATTTATAATATTTTATAATATTATTCTTTAGGACTTTTTTTATACTTTTATTATAATTTAGTCCTAATTCTTATATATTTCTTAGAACTCTTCTTATATATCTTAGGTCTAGGTTCGATAATAATATCGGGACTTTTCTATAGTATTTTTAATAGTTATATATATAGCCCGGTTATATTATAAGACCGATCTAAAAAAGCGTTTTTATTTTAGTATTATAACTTTAATAATCTCTTAGAGCGCGGTTATAAACTTATATATATTATAATCGAGGAGTATTATATTTGTTAGTTCTAGCTAATATTTAGGTCGGAACTTAACTTATACCCCGGCTTTAGCTTTCTTTATTTTAAAGTTTTTTTTAATTTACCCTTAGGTTATTAAGGTTAGTATATTAATTATTATATTATTTATCTCTAATCTAGATTAACTATAAGATATAGTCTAATCTTAAGAATAATATAAGGCCGGCGTAACGCGTATAAGTAAAAGGGGATACCTAAGAATAATCGATTATCCTACCTCTCTAGCCCTTAAAGACCTAATTAAAGGCCTTAGTTCCTAGCTTCTTTAAGGAAGTATTACACCTTATCTAACTCCTTTTCGTACTAGTCTTAGAGCGGATAATAAGTATTAAAGTCTCTTATTAGAATTAGGTTATTTAGGGGTTCCTTACCGGCGAGGGCGCGGATTAGTTTCTAGCTTCCTTTACCTTAGTCTTAGTAGATTATAAAAATCGATTTTAAGTCGATATTGACTTTAGATTTAGTCCTTTCCTATCTCTAATAATTATATATCGAGGTTATATCTCTTTTATATATATATATAATAACTCTTATATCTCTTCCTTATACCCTATAGTAATTTACCGGGGGCTGCTTTAATTCCTATATATTTCTTTTAATATTTAGCTCCTAAAGTATAATTAAGTTATATCTAGCGCAGCTATTAAGTATTATACTCGAATTCGGTCTTAACTTATTTATATTCTAATAAAGGATATTAAGTTCTATTATAGAAAAAATTAAAAGAGGGGTTATCTACAGTTATATTATTATCCGGGGTAGTTCTATCTTAGTTTTTGAGTAATTCGATGTTAGCTCTTATATAATAATAGCTATTAAGATCAAGCTATATAAGTTAGGTCCCGGAATAAGCTAGGATAGTTTTAGTTAGCGGTTATTTATTTATCTTTTATTTCTTCGGGGATATAATAAAGTTAATTAAGTCTTTAATTTCTATATTTTTAAGTTCTTAGGTTTTTTAAAAATTAAAGGCGGTTTTAGCGACATTCTAGAACTAAGTGAGTCTTCCTCTATATATATCTAAGGCTTAGGTATATTACCCGGCGATTATATAATATACCCGCGACTAGGTCTTATACTTACCTTTATATACCCTGACGAGGATAAATAGAAATATAAAAGAAATCGAGGCGGATATAGATAGGACTTAAGCTATAGATACTTACTCTTACTAATCTCGGAGACACTCCGTAGCTTATCCGCGGCGAAGTAGTTTATAAAGCTTAATATAATAGCCGCCTTTTATAAGATTAAAATAGCCCAAGGTTACGAGGAGAAGATAACTTTCTGGGTAATATATAGATTATTAAAATAGATTATTAAAATAGAGTAACGTGATTAATAAGCGAATGTCCCAGACAAGCGAATGTCCCACAAATCGCAACACCACGAACAAGATCGTCAATTAACACACAAAAGATCATTCAATTAGTTCAAACTAATCGCTATGCGCATCTCTAGATACCTCTATCTTAGCCTGATATATTCGTGAATTATAGCCGGCCTTCCCGCACGCACTACAATACCTTATACCTAGCTACACCGACCTTACCCGACCACCTCTCCTTAACCATTCAGCTACTACCTACGAATCTATATCCTTCTGATCAATTAATACTTAACCTTCCTCTATTGTTATAGTCCCTCTATTCCGTAGGCGGGTCTTTTTCTCCCTCCGGCGCCGGCTAAGGATATAGTTAGTATCTCGAAGATCCCGGACCTCTATCCTTAGTAACGCTATCTCGTGCTAATATACCTTTAAACCCTTAGTTATTAATATCATAGTATTAATTATTAATACTAGGGAGCTACTCTTATATCTCCTAATTCGCTATTTAAGGTAAGTAGACTAAGATTTAGTCTCCTTAATTATCTTAAGGGTTTTTAAGACCTAAGGGTTAGGAAGCTCTAGAGTCCCCTCGGGAGGCGTTAGAGTATATAGCTTTATATCTAGCTTTAAGATTATATATTCTATATCTAGAGGGGTAATTCTAGCTCCTCTAAAGCCTCCCTTAATATTACTTTCGGTTATTATAGCTCGGAATACCGCGTAGAAGGTATAAAAGAACTTAGTCTTTAAAATATATATTATAGAGTATTTAATTAGATCCTCGATTTCTTAACTATATGCCTTTTTAAGCGGCCTAAAGTAGCCTATATCGAGAGGCTAGAGTAAGTAAGACGAATAAGGAGGTATATAGAGCGAGATAATCTTATTCTCCTTATAATATACCTCGAACTCGGTAGAGTAATAGCTTTCATACCCGTCGAGGATTAGAAGATAATAGGCACTATTCGATCGCTTTTTTATATATTAATTAAAGTGCTTTAGCTATAGGAGACCCGTAGTATTATCGGTCTAGCCGTTTTTCGTAATTACGATAGCCTAATTACTAGGGAGAGTGCTTTCTTAATACTAGCTTAAGAGGTAATATTAGCCTATAATAATAATAAACGGCGGCGCTACCTAGCCTTACGTAAAGATCGATTAAATAACTATAACCTATTCCTGGTTTCTAGGCTAGACTTTTTTCGGGTTCTTACGCCTTTCTACGCCTATAATAACTATACCGCTTATAATAACGCCTATTATAAAGCCTATCTCGTCGAAGTTATAGATATCACTTAATCGGATACTATACTTCGCGATTATATTCGCTATAAGTCGAAACCACGCGTTTATAGCGACTAGATCTTCGTATTTAGCCCTCTAGTAGTCATATCTACGAAAGAAACGCGTCTTAAGCTCTAGTTACCGCTTAATAAAATTCCCTATCTAGCGCTTACTGACGGGTAACGCGTCGCGGTCGACGCGCAATAGATTAGCTATTTCTTTAATACCACCGATCCGAGGTGAAAACCCTCGCGAATCTAGATCAATTATATACTTAACTAGCTTCTATTCTTTAAGATCGGATAGTTTCCGCGAATTAGCCATAATATCGCTTCGAGACTATATACCCTGTCGACGGCGGCCTAGCTTCTTCCTACACACCTGGTAGATCTAGGCTGCGCGTCGCACGCTTAGCTCTAGGTCTTTTTAAAGGGCTTAAAGGGCTAGATTGATACTAGCCTCATTATTTAGGACTGGCATGCTTGGTTGTTGGGGATTAATTAATTAAATAATAATAGTGTGGGAGGATCGATTTATGGGACATTCGCTTGTCTGGGACATTCGCTTATTAATCACGTTATTAAAATAGATTATTAAAATAGAGTATTAAAATAGAGTATTAAAATAGAGTATTAAAATAGAGTATTAAAATAGAGTATTAAAATAGA
>NW_026251070.1:0-14938 GCF_022114955.1 Emericellopsis cladophorae
ACGGCTCGGGAAGAAAACGAGGGACTAGAGGAAAGCTGATTCCAGACTTTTTCTTGTTCCCTTGAAAATGTGGTCCAGGGGATGATTCGTCGAGGATAAATTCGGCCGGTCGGATTCGTGGTATCACCGTGGGTCGTCAAAGAACGGTCGGTCACCACTTTAAGAGCAAGGTTGAGCGAGTGACACGTTTCAAGATATTGATGGAGAGTCAAAGGTTGGGATATACCCGCGCGTTCTTCGGCTTTCGCGCGTCGGCGTTGCTCTTCTTCGCGTTGGTGTTGTTCCTCTAGGGCGCGACCCTCAGCAGCCTCCCGTCGTCGTTGCTCCTCTTCGCGTCGTCGTTGCTCTTCTTCGCGTAGGCGCTGCTCTTCCCGTAGCTGCTTCCGCAGACTCTCGATTTCTTCCATAGAGGCTGATGGATTTGTGCCAGAGGAGAGTGGATGACTAGCGTCGGGGCTGGTTTGTTGTGAGAGCTCTGGAGACGGGAAAACATCGGGACAACAGAAGCCTTGCGGCTTCGGTGATCACGTCTATAAAAGGGTTTAGCTCGCACTGCCCGGCGTTGCCCCAGAAACATCCGATGCTAATCCGGTAGTTAAGGTGCAGTTACGGTCATCTGTCATCGGTATTTCCAGGGCAGATAGAGGCCTTCAATTCTTCCTGAGTCGCGCCACTCCTGGAACACGCCCTTCTATCGAAAAATAAAATACCCTGTAGAGTACGACACGCCTCAGAACCAAGAGGATGAGTCGGGTCCGTAGCACGAGAATTTAAAAATAGCAAACTTTTCTTTCTCCCTACCTTGACTTAGGGGGTCATTGAGCTGACAATTTTTCAGGGGTTTTGATGACTAATAAAACGAAGAAATATAATCTTGTGACTGAGCTAATTCGCCCGCGCTATGAGTCAGCAGACCCCGCACGGCAAACATGACTCCTTTGACCCTTGCTATTGTGTGGGGCCGAGCTAACATACTTTTGGCCTGATGCCACAGCCCAATCTGGTGCTAATCAGCTGGATCCTGTTCAACATTCTCGCCAACGACCATTTCGTACCTGTAGGTCTCACGATGCCGCCAGAATTGCCACACCGAGGCAAGCTACCCACGTTTGAATTTGAAGGCAATTTGCTGCTAAATCCCCGGCAGCAACATGCGGCCCACAGCTTGCGAAGCACCTTTGTAATGGTTCTCGTACACCTTAACTCTTAGGCTGGGCGCCGCATAGCGTGCAGTTGTATGGCCCAGAAGGGTTGCCACCGCAGAGCTTGCACGTATTATCTGACATGTTCTGCGCCCTACCTACTAAATGAGTGAGTCTGCATCGACCGGCCCAGGAGCGTGGCTTACCGCGTCACTCGAGCTGATGTTGGAAAGGTGTCTTGGTGTGTGTGCAAAATGTGCCTATAGTTATTTGGCAACGAGGTGGCAGGACACTGGAATATATGCCGCGAGGAATCATGACTGTATTGATGTGGACCCGATTCGCCTCAAGTGGGGCATTTGACTCACGTGTTAAATGGTCTCGGACAAAGAGCAACCGTACTTCCCCGCCACGCTTTGCCTCTCAAAGACCTGTAAGATTTTTGCATTCGAAAGTCAGCAATGGCCACTGTTTGTCCGATCTGTGCTAGATGCTTTGATAGCACTGCAGTCTTACAAAAACACATCAAGGATGAACAGGTAAGCTTGCTCGAAAGCTTATAGGAACTCCTAATTTATCACTCGATAGAGTAGATTAATACGCGACGTCCAAGAGCTCTCTGCGAAGGTCTGTGATTTATTAGCGCGTTGCGGAGACGTCGCTCATTTTACTTAGCCATGCATTTCTGTTCCATGCGTGCTTGACATCCTTGTGCGCTATGCTACGCACTCGGGCGACTCTGATCTGGACTCAGTCAGTTCGAGAACAGACTGCGGGAACGGCAGCGTGCTACAGTCAATCCCGACCCACGATAGGCGCGACCTCACCTGTCCCTCATGCGACTACGCTTCTACGACGAGTTATCAGGATCTGCAGCGACATTACAGGATGCGTAATATTACCATTGATCTACCAGGCTGCACTAACGGGATATAGACGTTGAATGCAATGAGACATGTCCGTTCTGTCGCAAACCACTCAATCGAGTATCACAGTTCGTCCGCCACCCGGAAGAGTGCGCTTCTCGCAAAAAAAGAAAGCTCCAGGTGCCAGATGAAGTTTCCAAGCGTCAAAGAATGCTAGGCTCGACCGCCTACGACAAATTGCGTCTCGCGCGGCAGGATCACCCAAAACCGTCAACTACTTCCATACGACGTCCTGCGATTCCAGGTGGGTTGACGTCCACGCCCTTCCTCCATTTGCTCATGGTTTAGGAATGTTTATCCTACATGATAGACCTTAAGGTCAATAGGGAAGCATCTGTAGAAGCATCGAACTGACAAAGCAAAGCCCGCGTATCTCCAACCGCAAAGGTCAACGCGTTGCTATGATCATAACCTTGCAGCCTCCAGGTCCAATAGGCAGTAGCAATACCACTATCCAGCCTGTAGCCGTAGAAAATGCTACTAAATGCCGTTTCGCGGAAGCTCCCAACAAAATCGCGGATTCGTGGCCCTTCCATGCAACAAGCCTGATAGAAATAACAAATGTTAATCGAAAGATCGGGAAATTGCTTCTTCTGACCGTTGAGGAACATATGCAAATCGGCTAGAGGTTGTGCTGACGGTTGAGTTGCCTCCTCTGAAGGTGCAAGGGATTGAAAACAAAAACAAGCTACCAATAGGGCAGCAAGCTTGTTACTCTCCGAACAGGACCCGATGCTTTGTTGCAGGCCCGAGATATGTTCTCGTACACCTTCCCAAATCATATGCTGTGTGTTTTCTGGTAACTGCGTTCTTCCCGTCCACATTAGAAGAGACATTAGGTGGCTAGCGAGATGCTCCTTCCAAACCCAGCCTCCATCTACCATGTCGTCGTGGAACTGCATGCTGCTCTCTATCTGAGCAAAGTTTAGATGCGAGAATAGTTTCTCGGCGTATAGCTTTCCCGTTATTAATAATAGCTTGTGCAACTCGCGGGGATGACTTACTAAGACGTGAGGAGGTGCTAGAAAAAGCTCAGGCATGTACTCCGTGTACTTTTGTGAGGAAGCGACGATATCAATCCCTTGATACAGATGACATTTCTCAAGCAGCGGCACAACTTGGAAATCCCCATCAATTCGGGGAGACGTTGCACCTAGTAGTGAAGCCAGAAGCCTGAGGTTGTCTGACGGTGTTTGCAGCTTATCGATGAGGGGCGGATAACAAAGCTGAGACGCTCCGAACATGCCCAGCAACCTTCGGAGAAGACCGATAGCATGGAGAGTCGAGGGGTAAGTAGACCTAAGATTTATCCATGCTGTAGTCCAAACCCCGCGAGCATCAAACTCACGGAGGCGTGAGCCCTGCTCACATATTGCTGGGTGGCATTTGATCGCGTAGAACAAGAGGGCTTTGGCGGACTCGTGAATATTTCTCTCGGCCTGACTTGTATTAGTCAAGATACCTGCAAGCAGATTGGGCATGATATACCTTGATTTCTTCGCTTAGGATGGGTATCTCGAGGTCAACCAGGGCAGACTCGTGAAGCCCACGCATAGCATACCCTAGCTGAACGCCATGTCGCCGGATGGCTCCTCTGCATCGAGGCCAATGGTACTCATCACGTAGAGCCGCGTTTCCGACTTCCCGCTTCTCGCCCTCCGTCGCGCGAAGGAGATTGTAACCGTTTCTTTCGAGGTCGAGTGCTTCGGGGATTGACACAAACAACCCTATATGGTTATTAAGCCCAAGCTCGCTGGAGTGAATTTGATCATTATCAGCCAGGTTCGAGTAGTCTTGTACGCTGACGAAGTAGAAGTCCCATGAGATCAGGAAAAAGTGATAGGAGTCTTGCGGGGAGTTTGACGCAGTGGTCGAAGCGGGTGTATTGATATTGGTTTCGGATCCGCTATCGTTTGCCCCTGAGGATACGCATCTATGCGCCATTGTGTAGTCGATGACAATATCGGGAGCTCGGGTTGACTACGCGGGGTTTCCCTCAGGCAAGGCAGAGCGAGGAGCACACCGAACTTATAGTTACTCCAATCGAAACTCATGACGGAATACACGGCCTCCGGTGGTATGTAGAAACTGATCGACAAAGAAGTCTCGCAGATCAGAAAGCGATGAAACACACCAGGGCTATCTTGCTTAGCCATGCAGAAAGATGTCAACGCTCTGGGGGATGGAGCATCGCAAAACCCGGTGATGTAGTCTCCACGGCGAACTAATTCCGTTCCTACTATCGGAGACGTGGCAAGCTGTAACGAATAGGACTGGTAGTGAGAATGATGGAGGAGACAGAGATCATTTGTTTTTAATCTAAGACGAGTTTCCTATTTATCTTATAATAGCTCAATCAAATTCTTAGAACGCTAATCCCAAAGACATCTTGTAGGCAGACTCATGATCTATGCCTCTCATCCTGCGCATCCAGTATTTCACGTGAATATCATCCACCTGTGCTGGTTCCGTTCCAGCATCTAGAAACTCGCTCGCCTTCCTAGCTGCATAAACAACCGAAATAGATCGACGGGGGAAATGTGTCTTGCTGTGCAGGAGATCGCTGAAGTGTGTCAACTGGTCGACCGGAGATTCGTAGCAGTCGGCGCCGGGATCGATAGCGAGTTCTTGAATAAAAGCGAAGTCGATCAAAAGGTTTTTGGAGAACTGGCTTCTTAGTTTGTTTCGTAGGTATGTCGCATATCTAGCCGAGACCAAGTAGAGGTGGTTCTCAAGGTCACGGCTGCGTTCAGATTGCCACTTTCTGTAGTACCACCTGAGCAACCCTTGCAGATGGCGAAACTGTTCTTCATAGATCACTGAGTCACTGAGCTCATTGGTGCACTTCTTGATCTCGATGGCTTGTGACTCTGTGATGTAGAATCCAATAAGATCGGGCAGGTTCTATGAATATTAGCCACGATCGTAAAATAAAGGATTTACGTACCAAGGAAGGGGAACAAGTGACACCGACATTCTCCATCCAGTCCTTACATCTGAGCCAGAATTGGGCCTTTTCAGACACCCAATTGCTTTGCTCGTCAGAGGTTGTGAACAGGGCCCCTGGTCCTGCGAAGGTTGGGATTCGCTCTGGGCATGCCACGGTACACTTTACCGCTGCCTCCAAGTTGGACATTGCCGGTGCCGCAGATGTTCCGAAAAGCACGCTCATGACATAGCTAGACATGTAGTGGCTTCGAGGAAACAAATACTGCCGTCGATCCTGCGGGCCACCACATTGTACCAGTAGTCTCCTCAGAAGGGCAATCGCGTGGAGGGCTCCCTCCATAGGCATTCTGCAAAGATTTTCCAGTAGTCTGACCCTTAACTGCTCGGGCTCTAGGCTGAGGACATAGAGGAGTTGGTTAGCATGTTCGGACGCAATAACAGCGTAGATCAATATGTGTCGCCAGAAGCTGCGCGTGACCTTTGCGTCCTCGGATTGCCATAAATCTCTTGTGATCTTTGCGTCTCCACATCGTCTGAATGAATGTGGTCTTCTACTCTCCGTTGGCATATTCTTTGAAAGTTAGCAGCGGACGTTAATAAGCCATGGTCGATGACTTACCGCAGTATCATGGAAAAGAGAACATAACTCCAGCCACAGCAAGGATAACAGGGTCGGATCATCAGCGTCACTGACTATAAAGCCATTGGTTTCGCCTGCGATTCCAAGTTCCAATCGCACTCTGTTGGCAAATGAGTTCTGCGCATCAAGGCTCGCTTGCTGGATTTGGTGGGCATCATTGAGCTTGCTGTCACGGACGTAAAGGTAGATGTCGTCTTTGTTGGCGAAAGGAGTCACGTAAACGTGACGTGGCATCGGCGCAACTTCGGGTGTCTCTTTTCGAAAACAGCACAACAGCCAGTCATCGGTTGCCTCTCCGCCACTATCGGGGCTGTTCCCTGAACTCATCAACCCAGGATCATCTAAATGGCCCAAGGGACTGATATATTGATCGCCAGAGGAAGAAGAATCGCGTCGTGGAAAGGAAGAACTGTGTAGAGGGTGAGTTTTAGTCCATGAACATGGGGAACTTCTGACCTATTAAAAGGATCCATCACCGTAAAGATATAGAGTTGGACACTCGGCGCGAGAGCTTATGATTCAAAGATCGACCTATGGAATGCAGCAGCGATATCCTTTATATAATTGGTCCCTGGCCATTGTTGGAAGATAGTACCAACAATATCAAGCGACCACGCATCAGCCGGTATGATATCACCAGCGCACTCAGGCTGCGTCGTAAGCGATGGCCGAACTGCGTGGCTCTGCGCAATGGTTGTTGCATGGACTATTCTCCCCTAGGGTGAGTCGGGACGATTCCCCCTAGGATTACATCATGTTCAAGCTTTGAGATGGTCATGAGCTAGTCATCATCGACTTTGACTCTTGCGTCTTCGAAGAAGTCGACCACCTCCGCTTCTTCGGGGTGTTACACACTCATGTTCACTAGGAGAACATCAAGTTGAGACCAAAAGCCGGTCATCGTTAGGACAATCTTGCCACCCAGTCGTCTCAGGTGCGAACAGCCATAGAGCAACAGCCATAATGAGAAATCTACCAAGGTCGGAATAAAAGTGATGGACTTCCCTCAAATATATTTGTGGCCAACTCCCTGCGCCAAAACCAACTAAGACTAGGTCTCTTCGATTTGCCAAGGAAGATTGTCCCCGTTATACCGTTATATCCACCACAGAAGCGGTTCCTTGAGATCCAAGTCGACTCGATTGAGCACAATGCCTAAATGATAGCCTCTGACCAATTGAGCTCTGTAAAAAGCTCACTCAGAAGCTGTGAGATTCTGCGTGAAGTCAGTAAGCCTGCCTTTCCGGAAAGCACCGTACTCACTTATCCCAGTTCTTATTAATAGAATCAGGCCAGAGCTTTTTGCCATAAAGATCCAAAAACTCAGTAACAACCTCCTGCATTTCTTCACAAGAAGAGTTGAATATCTCTGTTGCGTTGAGCTGGCAGCCAGTCACGTATTCGTGCCTGAACGTGTCGACCTCGGTGAAAATAGCTTGGGCCTTAGCTTCACCGGAGCGCAGATATTTAGAAGTCTGGGAGGAGGACATCTCGAGATAAACAGAGGAGGGTGGAATATCTATTCTGTACTACGTGTCTTCGAAGCTTTTAAGGGTTTTTAGCGAGGAAATTATGAGCACAAAGACATTGGAGCTGACTTGCCCCTTGCACAGGATCGCTCTGCCTATCTCATTTTAAGACGCAGCGAGCAATTGGGTGATGATTTTATCGTTCCAGGGGTGGACGCATGAGTCTTTGCACTTTGAGCTGAAGTACTTCGTACACCAATGACGCAGATGCATCGAGGCCCATGTGTGGAACCTTGTTGTCGAAATCTAAAATATGAATGAAACCAATAAAGATGCCTGGACGGCTGACACATTGGTGTATTGCAACATACAAAATTCAGAATGAGACTGATGTTATGTGAATCTACGTATAACGTATCGCCCTCATAAGCAGACTGATAATCACAATAATTTTGAAGCCTGATCATCCAGTACCCATACATACCCACCTGCTCCAGTCGCCTCCCAGCATCCTGCTTTAGCTTGCGAGTCGTTCAAACGCATCAAGAGATCCTCATCTCTGTAGACGTCCCGAAAAGCATACTCAGGACGTAGCAAGACGTTTGGTCACTTTCAGGGAAATAAGCTTGTCGCCGTAGTTCTGGGCCCTCGTGTTGAACCAATAGTTTTCTTAGAAGCCCAATCGCATGCAAGGCTTCTCCCATCGACATCGTACCAAGACCTTTAAGAGCCATATCCTCTAGTTCGGTGTAGTCCAACTGTCGAACGTGAAAAAGTACAGCGTCGTGCCCAAATAAGTCTTGCCAGAACCTGGACCGGAGACTTGCGTTTCTCTAGCCGAGTCAGTGGCCACGTCAATGATTGAAGATTGATAACATGCCTGTGTATCATTGAAAACAGATCGCAACTCCATCCACAATAGAATAGATTCAGCATGCTCACTGACGAATGAGTCAATGAAGATGCCAGTTTCTATCAAGTGCGTTTGTATGTCGCACAAAAACTTCCGCTGCTCATCAGCCGCCTGCATCACTACAGGCACTTCACGCTTCAGTAACAACGGTGCATCTTCGCGAACGTAAATATAATGGCTCCCTGAACGCCGGAAAGGAGTCACGTAAATGGATTGGGTGTCCACGGTCTCGAGGTCCTCGGACAGAATCAAGCATAGTAGCCATTGCTCATCAGCACTTTTATCACTTTTGCTATTGTTTTCTGGTGGCAACGATCCATCAGGAATATCCGAGTCGTCCGAGTGAATTAGTGGTCGAAATTCGGGGGTGTGTGTCGGTTTGAGCAGTGGGGAGGGAGACCTGTGTTCAGAGTAAGTGCCAGTCCATGAGGGGCACAACTTTGCCTACCTTTCGCGAGTATCCATGGTAGAATAGAATACAGTGGCTTCAAGGCCGCGAAGTAGTCGAAGAGTGTTCGGGAGTCGATTTATGAGCGTGTCGAAGGAATCATGTAAAGCATGAGGGTCGGCAGCTTCAGCGGCTATATATCGAAACAGAACGACCACGGCGCATCCAGTTATCCTGGCACATGACTTTCAGCTTAGAGCCAGCGGCATGGTGGCATGTGGATGGTCGATTCTGAGGCGGCATATCGTAGAAAATACATGAAAGAGTACAAAGCAATGACAAGAGACTTCGTAAAGAATAGTCCGTCGTGAACCCGATCGTGTGATTAATATTTAATCATGATATTACAAGACCGTCGTACTAGCCAAATATTTCACAAAGTGCATAGCTATCGAGGGAAGAATAGTGGAATGACAAGGAGGCTGTCTTATGAAGCGCTATGGTACATGTATGATGATCTGCCTGACGCGCGCAAGTCGTTGCAAAGAGGGGGAGGCCTACACATCTTGTGGTGCGGGTGTAGCTTCATACTCTGACCGCAAGGACCGATCTGAGTGGAAGTGATGTAGCTGCGTTGACCTTGTCCTTGTCAACTCGGTTGTCGATCCATCTCCGTCCCGCAGACTGGTTGATGTAGTTTTCTGCCATTGCTTCACGACCTTCGGCAAGGTCAATGTTGCATATAGAAGGCTGGCAGCACATTGCGGCAGCAGATGCCATGGCAACCCATCACCTAAGTATCCCGCAAGGAACCCAGCCGAGGCCAGGGATACCGATAAGCCTGCAGCCATGTGTGGTGGGAACCCCCTCTCTGCCTCATGCCCGAAGTTAGCATACCACCCATAACAAGCCGTGAGAACGTATGCCCCCCGGAGGCTCATGGGTGCTGCCCAAAGCCACTCTTGTCCAGTTTCAACCAGGTCGACAATTCCAGGGAATCCAATACCCAGATAAACCAGTAGTCCAGTTATGGGTATTGTGTCAGGCCAATACAGGTCTGCTGCAAGCTTCACGCCCTGGCTAAGGGGGAACAGGAAACACAAGCCCTAAGCTAGTCAGTATCATTCGGGCCCTTTGGTTGAGACGTACTTCGTTGAAAGTGCATGACAGCGAAATCATGCCCTCCCAGGCTTTGATCCAACTAGGATCTTTGGTGGCGGCGTAAACCATAGCAAAGACGATCCCGAGTGCCATCGGCACAAAGATAAGAGCAAGCACCAATCTCTTCGAAAACCCCCCGTACGTGGGGCAGACAATGACTATACAGCAGATGATGTCCCATACTAGAACGAGGCCGGAAGCGCAAGCTGCTTCTAGGAGCTGGTCGTGGTTCGCAAAAGGCATGATGAGGCGGTGAGAGAATCATTGTGCAAGAACTTTGATCTTGCCGGGGCACGATGTATATAGCTCGCTATTCACACCTTTAAGGTAGGTGGGTCATGTGGTGATGTGCCGTGCCGTCTCACCAGTTGACCCGATGGCAACCCGCCCCCTGCCGTCACGATTCGGATTCATACGGGGAGACCAGGACGCATGGGTGTCGGCCGACGGGCATGCCAGCCGCAACAGAGAGTCCCATCGCAGAGTCCCATAGCTGAGCCTCGCTGGGGCGCTCATGACCTCGGCTCCACACACACTCGAATATACCCCTGTTTGTAAAGTTCAACTTTTACAAACATGGGTATAATTGAGTGACTTCCATTTCATCTGAGCACCTTGATTTTGGTGACCTTCTACTCTGTCTTCCGAGTCGTGGCACGATTCTCTGATTCACACTGCTACGCTCCACCTTCTAAACAATGACGCCTCTGATTATAGCTTCGGATGCTACAGAGGTGAACTTACCTAGAGAGGCGGGAGCCGTTTCTCTTATCATTGAATTTCCGAATGGCAGAGTTGCCGCAAATTTAAGCCTCAATTTGTTAAAGGATACGAGCCACGTTCTGAGCAGCGCTACGTGGCGGCCGTGCGGTCCAAACCCAATCCCGGACGAGACAACGGTCAATCGTCGCCTCGATGAAATCCATGAAATGGCTTTCAAGCGGGGAGGGTGGTTGAACATGGAGTGAGTAAAGGACTCACGCAAGCCTTTGATTCAGCTAACGACTATAGACGACGTGTGGAACTTGTTAGCGACGAAGAGGGCGAGAATTCGCCAGTTCACCAGACAGACCACCATGGATCAAGGCGACCTTCTCCAGATGCCGAGAAAGACGAAGCTCAGCAGCTTGCACGAGAGCTTCGTGATCTTGTCAAGCCTGAGGAGGCCGTGCCAGGCGCGAAAAGAAAATCACGCCACATCATGACCAAGGCTACGGAACTGAGAAAGAAACTGAAACAGGCGGTTTTCTCTGCGGAGGAAGCCAACGAGATAATCGAAAAGACGCAGCTTGAGCTCGAGCCCAAGTGCTGCGCTGCTCAGCTAGTAGATGACTGCTCGTTAGGGATGACTATTCTCTCCGACAAGCCAAAGCATCATTTCAATGCTCTTACGGACTTGTTCAATTACCAGTCAACCAGGAACGGGGACCAAGGAGACCACTTAGCGTCTCTACTAGAGCAACAGCTCAAAATGCACCGTGACGCATCCAAAGATGTGCGACGTGAGGCGTCGAAAAGGAAGTTTGATATAAAGACCCTCGCGGAGACTGCTCGAATGATACATCGTGCACGCACGGAAAGCAATCCATACACCTGGGAAGAAGGGCAAGAAGAGAGACGATCATTGGAATTCCATTGGATCTTGGATTCTCTCCACCAGACCAAAGGCGCTGACGCCTGGGTATACTTCGCCTCTTTGCGAGCAAGGGGGAGCCTCAGCACGGGATTGACAAGGTTGAGGCAGAGCGGGATACCGAAATTTCGTGAGGACGCGCTGGAAGGCTTGCGGGATCTCAAATTTCATGAACTACCTAACAGTACCCCCATTTTCAATCATCTAGCTTGGTTAGCATGGCTTTTAGGGTCCAGGTAAGTTGAACGCCTAGTAAGTTTTCGGTCAACTGACACAGCAATAGCTACAGAAGCGTTTGCGATGATTTAGGCTTGAAAAACCTGATTGACGAGGATCCAGACGTAACTTCTCAGTTAGACCGACTTTCGGCGCAGTATCATAACTTGGCCGATGCGAGCAAGATTGAGGAGGAGGTACATGCAACTCTCACGATTCCCCTCGGCCGTCTGAGACAGATGCATCAAGAATCCCAAAAGACAGACTGTCGGTGTGCATACCATTCCGCAAATCAGGAGCGTGTGATCTTGCCTACATTGGGTGGCCAACGCCATAACCAGTGGGATGCTCAGCTTCCCAGTCTCTGCCACATCACCGGTGTCGTTCCGTCCTTAATCAACCCACCCGCTTTGAGCACAGGCAGCGCCCCCCGCCATGAGTCTGCCTTTGCACCGCAAAACGTCGAATCTTCTTCGCTTCTAGGTCTCGCAAATGCCGCCTCAACTCAGCCTCGGCAAAACCAACCGTTTGTCCACCTGGGTTTCACGGGCGATGTTAGTACCCCGCAATTGGCCCTCTCAAACAACACAGCATTGAGCAGCCTGTCAGAGAGCCAACAACAGGACCTCAGCGTCGAATTGGCTCCTACGAATGACCACTCTATACAGCCTTCGTCTGCGGTACATAACACTCTCTCTTCAGGCTCACTTGATCCCTCACGAGACATGTGTGACCAGTCAGTCTGTCCGCTTCAAGAAGGCCTATCACATTTTGATTATAGAGACAACAACCCAGAGACACAGAACGGGCTGCTGGCTGCTGACTCTGTGTTCCCGGATTACAGATCACCAGACTTCGCTTCTGAGACGCACGATATATTGGCTGTATGGGGTTCTCTATCCGTTTCTGTGGACACAAATTGGGAGACATGGGGATTGGACGAAACACCAAATACTTACCCATCGCAGGATCGGGTAAGTGAGTGGGAATAGCTTCTGGGGAGGATATGGACGAAAAAGGGTTGACCAGACGGGATTTGAAAGCCCTGGTATCGCGATCAATATTGGCTATCAATCTCTGCAGCGCACAAACACACGCCTAACTTTGTTTCTGATCTAGTCTCTTCGTTCCAACTGGCATGACCATGAAAATGTCTCCTGTAGGTGTCTGAAAATCGGCCCCAGGAAGCACTAACACGATTCGAGAGTCAACCTGCACCATCTTGTCCGCTGGATCGACGCTGATCTTCGGGCTGCCTTGTGCTAGTAGCAGTACGATGGCTACCTCATCAGGCTTTTTGGTATACCAAGAATCCTCTTTCAGCTCATATATCGCTGGTATTTTGGCTTCGTTGAGGGATAAACCATATTCTTCCGATAACTTTGTCGAGATTTCAAGCTCCTGCGAATGATATTAGACGAGTATCCTGACGTGAATCTCCGCGCATACCTTAGTTTCTATGAAATACTTGAAAAGTTCCTTGGTTTCTTTTCCATGCGATCGCCTATATAGGCCAAGGCTTCGCTGGGGATCGTGGCGAGATTTGACCTCCTCTCGCCCTGCTCCTTGGGCGGCAACCGTGGCAGCTGCCACGAGCTCTTGAAACTTGCTATCCATTTGGAAAGTGACGAGATATCTATTGTGTTCCATAATTTGGCGGGTAGCGATTCTTTTTAAGTACTCGAGGTTGTAGTAAATTGCAAGACATCGTCCTCCGCGGGGTCAACTGACTTGAGAGTGGGGCGCTGCCCGACACATCATCAGCCAATAAGAGGTGTACATAATCCTTACGAGCGAGTGTTACGACTCGACGTGGGACCGCATGCCCCTTTATTTTCAACCAACCACGGTGGATCATCTACGAAACACCATGATCCGGACCATTGCGCTCATCGTGTGAGCCTCACGATCTGTGTGTATCATTCACAGAACGATCCCCCTACTATAGAGGAAGCCTAGCTTCACCATAGTCAGTCTCTACCTAGATACTCGGCTATCAATAATGTGACTACGACCGCTCGAACTAACCCTTGATCTACCTACCCGGTAGCTGGATCAAGGCCGAACGTCACAGCGATCCGCGATAACTGCAAGTTACGCGTGCATGCTCAGATTATCAAAGTTTGGGACACATTGTTATATTCAAACTAGTTCACTATATCCCTAGAAAATTGCCAATCTATTAGTTCATGATGTGGAAGCTTTGTCGGCGCAAAATTACTTACGATGCGTCAATACCAAATTCGCTCCGGAGTATATGAAGCGTAAGTGTATTTTGTAGCATACTAGTTGTGAATCTTTCGCCCTGGGGCGGTTCTGGAGAAGTGTTAGGAGTTTCGCTACGACCCCTTGAAACGTCGGTGTCCGCGTCGTCTTCTTGAGCTTCCAAAGTTTTCTGGCTTATATGGTCTTCGCACGGTCCGCTTGTAGCCTTCTCGATCGATGTTGAACCGGATGCTGAGGATTCGACGTCTACTGGCGTACGACGAGCCGCAATGCTTGACTGCGACGCATCGCCGGGAGATTGACTCGGCTTCAAATTGGGTTGGAGCATGCTTTGGGCAGCCGCGACTAATGAATTGGCGTGCATGTGGTTCTTCGGTGCCGCGTCGGCTGATACAGGTAGAGAGCTAGAGAGGAAGCCAGCTGGTTGTGTCTCCTTGTCTTGGGCTCGAGATTCTAGAGGCTCCGATGACGCTGACGTCCCCGTCACTTTCTCGGCAGGTGCTGGCATATCTGGCGATAGAGACGTTGGCCGTGTCGGTTTGTGCAAGTAGCAGAGTCCTTTGCGGTGATATAATCACTCTTTCATTGTCAGCTCTTGTCTGCGAAAATGAAATTTAATCCGATTGCTCGAAATAACCCGAGGGATGAAAATCAAGGACATTCTAATATTGGGATCAGGGATATCGATTTCTCAGAGATACTTACAGCTTCTTCGACCTTTGCCTTGACTGATGGCAGAGGTAATGAAGGGAGGCAAGAGGGACAGTGCCTGGCAATTCTTCCAACATTGATAACAAAAATCCGGTGTTGAGTCTCTTATCGGCAATTCGCAGAGACACCAACACTGACACACCAGCAGGCCGGGCATACTGAGTTATCCATTTCCCCTGGTGCAAGTCGTGGATGTTTTATAGCTGATCTACGACCTAAAACGCGGCTGGCTGCTCGCATGGTTGCAGGGACAGTGGTCGTCCCTGGGCCTGCTGCCGCAACATGCTGCTGCGGCTCGGGACATGCATTAGTGAAATAACGACGATTCCTGTATAGGGGAAACGAAGGACTCAATAAAAGGTGGCCTATTGAGTGCAGTGTAGTGTGAGTGGAAGTTAAAGCCAACCTTTGCCTAGATCAGCGAACAAGAGCCATCGATCTACAAACTATATATGCCCGAATAGGCTTAGTTTGTTCATAGTGCTACGTACGAAATGTACGAAATGTACGAAATGTACGAAATGTACGAAATGTACGAAATGTACGAAATGTACGAAATGTACG
>NW_026251071.1:0-13637 GCF_022114955.1 Emericellopsis cladophorae
CCCCCCCCCCCCCCCCCCCCCCCCCCCCCCCCCCCCCCCCCCCCCCCCCCCCCCCCCCCCCCCCCCCCCCCCCCGGTTGATGCAAGGCTGGGTCGCCTGAGCTACCCTGTATACCTCTTGTGCTTGAAAGCAAGTTGCACGAGGGACTGGTCAGGTGTGGCAAGGATAGAAAAGAATATAATCCACGATACTGTTGGCACCTCAATTTGCTTCCAGTGCAGCTAGAGTGCCCTTCGACTGAACTGAGCTTTTGCGTTGGCAATAAAACCGATTTTGGATACAAAGAACCCAACCCAAAGTCGCAAATAGCGACTGTGGTTGAATCTCGTCTCAATCAGCTTCTCAAGTCAGTATTCATCGTACATTGTACTTCACCCCATTTCAGGGCCTCTCATAGCTTCGTCTCGCAACCCTCTTTTCATCCCGGAATAGCGAGTGTTGACCTTTTGTAGGTTCGATACCCCCTATCCGAGAAGACGCTGCTTCTCTCTCACACCAAGGTTTATTAGACCACTCACTACCTCCGTACATGTATTTTATTACATGTTCTTGTTGATGACAAGTACTGGAGCTCCAGTGGCACAACAAGGCAGCTGGATGCGAACTACAACTACCTATTTACTGTGTACAAGGCCAACGACGCACGCTGCACTGCCATAGGTTGCAGCCTGGCAGGCAACCTTGGTAGGGATCACGAGTCAGGACGGCCACAGCTTCAACACTGAGCTTGTCTCGAAAGTCCATCGCTCTCGTGGCCGTTAGCAGCAGGTTTGATATCCGAGACAGGGGCCCGAGACACCATGCTCGCAACGAGGAGTCTTGGGCCCATTGCTTTCCTAGGATGGCAGGTCTTGCTGGCTGCAGTCCATGATCTCAAACCAATGCACGACATTCTGCCCCCCGTTGAAGATCCATCGATCCTGCGAGGCATTTCATGGCACATGCGAGCAATGCGTTTCATGATGATTTCGCGGGATTAGCAAGGACCCGCTCGTCTCGAAAACGACACTAACCAGTGTGCCAGTTTGACAGCGATAGTACTGATTGTAATTATCTCCCTTGGCAGCCGAATTACTCGCGCGCCATCAACCAGCTGCTTCTCCCCTCCCCCCCCAGGAGGCGTAAAGTCAATACTCGACGGGCGTGTGCAGAAAAGATTTCCAGCCGCGCAAAGGCGACGGGCGGAGATGGGGTCAGGCGAGCAAGCCGTCCTCGTTTGGTGCATAACGAAGACAGCCTCAAAGACAAACTCGCAGGGACCGATACTATAAGATGTCCGTACATGGAGTGCTGCTGACTGAACCATTCCGCTCGGAAAGGCGCGCCCAGACCTGGCTACATATTCGTCCGCAACGCTCGGGGTCTTACCAAGCCTCCGGCGCACTGGGAGGCGCGCTCTAGACCGCCGAGGACGGCCAAGTCAACCTTATTTTAATGTAACCGTCGTGTGAAGTCGGTCTTCTCACGTTTGACAAGGCTTGGGGGCGACGCGCGCTGGCCGGGGCGGGATCCCGTCCCTTGGACCTTTCTGTCCAGCTGGTCGTCAACGTGTAGGTCTAGTTTAGCGAGGGGCGGTGGCTGATGAACAAAGAGACCCAGACCAACCGCCATGCAGCCTCCTGCCCATGAACGGCTGCACAGTAAGGTTTTGGGCTTGGGAATAGGCTTCAAACGGCGTGTGCGCTGCGCAAGGGATTTCGCGGCATGGCATTTCCCATTGCCATACTGCCCCGCGGATCGCATGGTGGTGTCATGATCAGGACGGGAGGCCAGATCTCAGCTTTCAGCTTGTCTCGACCGCATTCTTCACAGCACGGGCCGACGGCATGTTCTTCCCAGAGTGTTGCAGCACGGCAGGGCGCAGCAAGACGAGATACTACGTAGGCATACGCATTGGGCAGCGATGACTTACGTAGGCAAATGCGCTCGCCGCCGAAATGCGCGCCGATCAGGGTCCTTTTTAGTTGAGCAGGGGTCTGGTATCCATAGGCGGTGCGTAGCAACAAGCAAGCGAACAAACAGAGAGAAATGAAGCGAACGAACGGGGGTAGTCTGGACTCTGGAACGCATTGGGGAGGAGGGCGCTACGCCAACAAGAGTAGCGTGTGCGGACGGTCAACTGGGCAGTGGGACTTCAAAGTTTCAATGCAGCGGGACGGCACATGCCATTGAAAGAAGGTCGATCCAAGATGACCGCGATCCCGCACGGGAAACATGGCAAGAAGAGCTCCGGATCAAGAGCTTGAGGGGTGAGCGGAAGATCGATGAGATTTGAGCATCCAGTCGCCCGTGGTCGATGATTGGATAGCAGGGCGAACGTATCTGGCGATGAAGATGCACAAGACGGAAGGCCACTGTGCCGGGCAGGGAGCGTTCGTACGTAGTAGGGGTCCTGGGCGAGAGAACCTGGTGATGCACGCCGCCAATCGAAGATTTGGTGGGGGATCAAGTGGTGGCGAGGGTTCGGCCGGGACATCGTGATGGGTGGAGGTCCTGAAGAGCCTGATTATTCCCATAATCCCATCACGCAAGGATGGATTTGTGACAGGAACGCGTCTGGTGACCCGTACATCGTTGATGCTCGAGTGATGGATTAGTGACATTGTGTGACTGTCCGCTGGTCCGTCCTCCAGTGAATTTGTGTTCAACTCTGTCACTGCCTCTGGCCGTTAACGCCGCGCCCGAGGGCGTGTCTGCCGGCTGAGCCTCCAGCTGGCTGCCTAGCTGCCTGCATATGCCACCATAAATGTGCGTTATGTAGTTAGACGGACTGCCCGTGCCTCCGTGCCTTACAGGAGAAGTCCTACAGCACATGCAGCAATTAATCAATCATCCCTGGCTTGGCTTGGGTTACCGCGTCCGCTGCTGGTCGAATGCTGACCATTGACGAGTCGGGCAAGTGGCTGCCTGGCTGGCGGCCTGCAATTAATTAATCACTGCCTCTTCGCGCCTTGCTCTTCGCTCTCCTGCCTTCAACGGGCCATGTATTGATTCGTACCGTGCGCCTTGATGCCGTCCGTAATTATCACGTTCAACCGTGCAGCTGTCGCACGCCAATCATAATATCTGGGCAATTCCGTCCGAAACGTGCCCCAACGCGAAGACAAACGTACGGCCGCCCATCTCCGCACGCGATGATTGGACGTTTCGAACGGACATTCCTCCATAGATGGACACCTGGACGGGAGCCCTGAGGGGCCTCAAAAGCCCTTACGATCGGAAATTCGCAGGGTTATCAGTGCACAACGGAAGAGACGCTAGTCCTGATCGGTGATCCGTAACAGCGATGCCAGCGCCGCTCCAGTCCATGTCTTCAAATGAACCTAGGAACCAAGTAATATTTATGCACGTATCGAAGGTCTTGTCTGCTCCGCCATTGACTCACAGTACGGAGTATGCAGTGACCGGGCTGTCCGTCCCCGGTGCCTGGAATTCGAGACTTGGGCTGTGGGGAGCCGCGAGAAGGTTCTTTTAATTTTTCGCTGTGCCAGCTGCCACGGCAGGCCGAGGGTCCAGTCGTGCATGAAAAAAAATAAGGGGAGAAGCAATCAGAGTCGCTCCACTGGGCAAATTCAATCAGAAATCACCGGGGCTGCACGATATGGAGTGAGGCGTGTCGAGATGCGGCATTGGAGTGCATGTCAGGCACGGCCAGGGCGGGAATATACAAAGCAAACCATCCAACAAGGGAATAGACAATAATAAGCCGACCCCGTAAAGACAGGCTACCGTATAATCAGAATGTTTGGGCATCTATGAGACACCGACAACAAAGAGCGACACTGACACCCAAGAGCGACACTGACACCCAAGAGCGACACTGACACCCAAGAGCGACACTGACACCCAAGAGCGACACCGACGGCATAACGCCAAAGAGCGACACCGAGTCACGGACAACAAAGAGCAACACCAGCCTGGTACATTAGCAAAGCCTTGCGATGTGTCGTCGGTTTTCGCTGGTCACGGTACGTTCCGCTACGAGCTAGCTACCAGTAGGCTGCTTCCTCACCAGCGGGAACGTCAGCTACCATCGCAGCGGGTGCCTTAAATCGGCGCCGCACAGTCGTCGCTGTCGATGCGAACGATGTCGGTGCAGCAATCCGTCCATCACGATGAGAATGACAAGTTATCGTGTCATTCGCAGTCCTAGTGTTGGTGACGCGCGTGTGTAATGAACGAGAACCTGCTTCGTTGCTTGCCCTTGTGCGACAACTTGTTGACAAGCTGGCAAAATCTCATCAATCGATCAATTAATTGATCCCAGACTGCCGCCAACAAAGCAAGGGTCCCCTCCTAGGCTCCTGCTGAAGAAGCATGTCTCAGCCTGACAAGCGGCAGACGAGGCTTTCGGTGCCCGAGACGTACGTATATGTACGCACAGACGCTGCTGCGCCATAATAACAACACTGGCTTGAGCCTCTGGAATAGTGCCCAGGATGATGCCCTCTCAGGCACAGACAAACAAGAGGAGCCAAAGACAGGCCAAGACAGCAAGTGAATGGCCCGGCCCCACTATCACAAGCTTTTGACAGTCCGAAACAGCCGGCGTATAAGCGCCTGGAACTGGCTCAGTGCACAAAAAAAGGGAGGGTGTTCGCAAGGCCGGTGCTGGGCGGGCCTGTTCTAGTCGCTCGGTCTGGCCAAGCCCCCTGTTGCCGTGCTTTCGTAAGCTCCAGTCGGGACCCGAGGAGAACAGTCATATTGGGACAACGCATCGCCCAGCGCTTGACAGCCTGGGCACCTGTCTTGACTGAAAAATCTGCTCAAATCAGGAGAAGAATCAACAAAGAATGAAATGATGATTACTAGGATTACATTTGCTTCCAAGACGGCTCGCAAAGCCTCGCATCGCTTCCGCAGGGCGCATTGCATAGGGTCTCAACAGATTCCCCGTTTGTTGCATACTCAAGCGTCTCATCACCCGATCCCTGGCATCCAGAGGACACACGCCCCTCCCCTCCCTCGTCCGCACCCCCTCAGCCCACAGCCATCGGTTGATCATCGATGCCAGGAGTCCGCGGTCAAGCTTGCTTATATGTAAGTGTCCAGGTGCCGGACCCTGTGAGCAAATGATCCCCCTTCATCCTCCCATTGTCATACGAAAGGCTTACCCTTCCATGAAACTTCCTCCCCCAACAACTGGAAGCCAAACCCCTAATCTCACGATTCAGTTACCACTGGAGCTAGCAACCCTGAACAATACTCCCGAAACAACCAAATCCAAGCAGACTGCCGCGACCTCGTCCATCTACCAATAGACCTCGTTCGGTTCATTATTGAGATATAAAATTTCCATGCTCGCCGCATCTTCAGCAACATCCGCCATTATGCCTGAGCGCCCAGCCAGCCGTCACTTCGAGTCCTCGTCCTCCTGCTCCTCGTCAGACTCCGACCTCTCCAGCACGTCGGCATCGGCACCACGACTCAGCATGGACGCTATCGCCGTTCAACCATCACAGGTGGCTTCGGTCGAGATCCTCCGCTGCATGCGCTGCGCGCGCGCCGTGGAGACCACTTCGACAGACGACGCGGCCACCATGGGCATGGTTCGCATCTCGCACAACCTCTACTACTGCGAACGCTGCGCCAAGATGGTCGGCTATAAATGAGGGAGGCAACAGACAGGAGGCCAGCGCGCCTGGAGAATGGTCCAGCGAGGCTGGACCGACAACTACTATGAAACAACGTATGAGGACCGAGAACGATACCCCCGGATCGTCAGCATTTGGTCCTCTGAATGCACTTTTGAAAGGCGCCGCACCACATCTGCGGAAGCCTATGACGCGCCCAAGGCAAGAGTTGCTCTGGCTGCCTACGTGCAGCCATTAACCTCACCGAATGTCAGGGACGAGAGAATTCTGCGATCGGCGCTGGAGCCGTCAGACCAGCTGAGATCAGCTCAGATCAGCACTCCGCCTCGCAGCGCAAACACCCACAGGACTGGATCCATTCACGACATGATACCCCCATTTGTCCTTTATTTTCTATTTTTTTTCTATCATCAATTTGCTACACCCATACCCTCAATCAATCGGTCTTGTTTCGCCGCCCCGCATACGACACGGATGCAGAGCCCGGATGCTCTCCAGCCTCACGCCAACATGAAACGCGCCGCCGCGCAGGGCCAAGTGTGGCAGTGCTGATGCCAGCCAGCCGCAACCACCTTTTCCGGAGCGACATCAGATGCGCATCAATCGTGTGGCATCACTTTTGACGTACTCAGGTACGACGCACCTATTCTCACCTGCCTGGGTTTCGATGCATCAATGTTGCGCCTTGTGGACGCGAGGTGGCCCAACGTCATCGTGCAGTACCCTTGTCTGCGGCACGGCCATCCGAGGAGGATCGACCCACTCGCTTCTCTATTTCGGGAGATGAATGAAGACAGACACGAGTTTTCCAAAATTCAAAACTTGGCACCGATGCAGGAACGCTTGCATTTGACAGGCGGGGCTTTTGGGAAGATGGAGAAGAAAACGGAACGCTGGATGCGATCTGGATTGATTGATTGATTGATTGAGGCAGGGCAGGCAGGCAGGAAACGTTACAGCGCATGACAGCATGGCAGTATTATGATGACTTTATTTCTCGTATATATACATCGAGCATATTCATGGCTATTATCTATTTTGACTACTGGCAAGTGAGAGTGACCTGTGATGGACTTGTGTCAACCTGCAGAGCTTCTGCGGCATTCGCTTCCTGAAACACAGCGTCTCGTACTCAATTCAGCTGCAATTCTACTCGAGTCTCATGCTGATAACTTTCTCCCTCACAGCGTCTTAATAAGCCTCCGTGGAGCGTATATGTCCGATCCCAGTTGCTGCATATTTTATATGAATTGATCAATCACGTTCGCAGTGATCGGCGGGAGTGGAACTCGCTCGGTTTGAAACATCCATCCACCCTCACATGGAGCGTTCCACCGCGATGTTTCCTGTTTCTCAGCAAGCCGCAATGCTAAGTAATGAAGCCCTGTCTGCTGTCCTCGACTGACTCCACGATAGACTAGAGCGCGATCATCACGCGCAAAAGACCACGGGAAATGATCAAACCGAGATCCAAGCCACGTCCGTACACTTTCGTCGGCAAAACGTAAGGTTGTCATCCTCGTCATGCACAAAATCAAGAAATCGTATGCCGGCATCCTAAACCCCCCACCACAACCAAACCTATCAACGTTCGCCATCTGTACGTATGATACTGTACGTGCGTACAAAGCAATACCAGGCTAGCCTCGTAGCTACCCCAGCATTACCGTTGACGGTGGCTGGAATGCATAGCTTGCTATGGCCCGTGGGGGACGTACACACACCGGACCTGCGTGCTTCTGGGACCCTTGATAAGACTGCAGACGACCTTGCGGCCTGTTGATGTCATTGATGCAGCAACAAGGTCGTCACCACCAATGGCTGCTTTTGGTACAGGAACCGTCATCCTCGCGACAGAGGCTGATACGCAATACCCTTTTTAATGTTGATCACTACGCCTGATTACGCCGTGAGCCACGAGTTATCTCGATCTATCCGTGACGATCATCGCGGGGTTTCAAGTTTCCATCGTCGATGGAGTAGCGATCCTCGAATAGCATCGCACCCCGATGATAGTCGCCCTCGACAACGCGTCCTCCCTGCGCACAATTAGTGGGCGCCATCGCTGGGTGTGCGTAGGGGGCTCGCAGTTGTTCGCCTCTCCGCAATGATATCATTGTGCATGTCATCACGTCTGCTCACCACTGCAGCAGTGCCATACCCTGACTGAGGCTATTCATAGAATATTCATTGCATTGCATTTACATGTACTGGAGACGGGGAGTGTCGACGCCAAAACGCCAAAACGCCTTGATATGTGCATATCTCCATTAGCCCTCCATCTCGACATCGGTCGTTTCTTTTGCCAGGTTCTTCAATAAATAGCTTCGCTTGAAATACTCATTGGGGTGGACAATCGTCTCGAGTTGGTTCGCCGTCATGACGCCCTGGTCTTTGGCCTTGCGGATCTCCGCCTTGTGCACGTGCTCAAAGACACTGTTCAGCTCGTTAGCACACATTTAGTTAAGAAAAATGAGAAGTGGAATACGGACCGGTTACACGCCATGTGGAACTTTTGACCATCCTTGTCCTCCTTGATGCCCTGCATCACACTTCGATCGTTCACGCCCATGCCCTGCACTAGCGTCGCCAGATTCTCCATGTTGAAATGCCTATATGGACAGCCATGTGCCTCGCCTGGGCCAGGCGGGTGCTCTGTGAGGATCTTTTGGCAGCTGAATGGCGAGTAGCCACCGCCGCGCCGATTCGAATCACCACCGACCTCGCCATACGCGTGGCGTACGTTGTAGCGATACTCCTTGTTGAATTCGTCGTCCGTCTTGTGCCGGAGTCCTTGTCGCCAAAAGACAAGACACTCTTCGAGGTTAAGGCCGATACCCTTGAGAAAGAGTGTGTACTGGAGGCGACCATAGTGCTTGAGATGTCCATCTCGCCGTAGTGAGCGGTGGAGATGCGACATGCAGGCTGGAAAGTGCTGTGACAGGTTGTCAATGTTGGCTGCCGTGATGTTAGCCCCCTCGGGAGCGGTCGAGCCCGCCACGTAGGAGGCATCTGGCGTGATGAAGTTCTTGGATAAATGTGTGAGGATGGGTTTGAGGCGATCGTCTTCGTCCAGCCGAGGCAAGGCGCGCGCGGTGAGTTCGAGCTGCTTCTCAAGTCTTGTCGTGAACTCGGAGACGACCATGGACTGTTGCTCGCGACCCGGTACAAACGCCTTGCCTCGCTTGAGGAAGACACGCCGCTGCTCGACAAGGTCCGGCACGCGCTCCCAATCCACCTTGAACCAACTTTCGTCCTCGATGGTCTTCCGCATGGGGAGCATGGCAGCGAGCTCTTCGGCGTATTGCACCTTCTCCTCCTCGCTCACTGCCTCCCACCAGTCCAGGTTCAGTCCACTGACAAAGGCTGCTCGCTCGCTCACGTCGTCGGTGTGAAACCGCATGCGGAACAGCATTGATTCGACGCGTGTGAATCGTCGGCGAAGATCCTCCGTTGAGGCAAAGGCAAGGCGTAGAATGAAATGGCTGTAGTGATCCTTCTGCCTTTGCAAGGCCAATTTCCCGGATGCAGAGCTGTTCGAGTCCAAGGGTAGGTACTTGTCCAGGATGGGCTTCATGTGCGTTGCAGTCTCTGCAGGTGACTTGTTGCGAAAGGAGCACGCTTCCAGCTCGCCGAGCACGCGCAGGCGATCAATGGCCCATTGCTCGAATTGCTCCAAGGTGATGTCGGCGGTGGGCGCATCGATGTAGAAGTTGAGACGGTGGGGATACTCGGCATGCTTGTATTGGGGCGTCGCGAATTGCTTCTTGCGGTGATCGACGACATTGCGTCTTTTGGGCTCAACGCGGTCGTGTTGGCGCAACATTTTGGCTCGTGGTTGTGATTGATGGGTGATGGCGATCAAAAAGAGTGAAGCGCGTAAAGGGATGATGGACAGGACCGCGTCGAAGCGCGTCGCGGGGACGTCCAGGGGTCCAAAAAGAGATGGTCCGTGCGTGGCTTCACATGGTGGCGTTGCCTCATCATTGATTCAATGGCGTCGAAAACTTCAGCCAGTTTCTAGAACTAAACCATTCATCACAAATGATGAAACGCAACCTGATACCCTCGAGGCTCAGAACCAGGCGACGCCAAGGGAGGCTCCTGCTCGGAAAGAGGTCCAGCCAGCGCCAAAACTGAGTAATCAACCCCCAATAACATCATTGACTCCTCCCCTTCCACAGTGACTGCGGCTTCACTTGAACAACATCCTTCATCACAATTAATCCCTCTACTCCGACTCGCCCAGTTTCTCTGAGCCCCAGAAATTTGCACGTACTGTTCTGTGCTTCAATCAACGACGAAAGATGCGCTTCTTGTCTCGATCTTCCCGACGACTGTGCCAGTCTACCAATATTACGCGCTTGCCTTTAGGAAGGCTCACCACCCAGCAAGAAAGCGTACAGAACGCCACCTGAAGTAACGGAAGCGCGATTAGACATAACCCCCTTGGAAGCAGATCCATGACCATCATGGCGCCCGGAAGGCCCACCAGATCAGACAAGAACCGCACAAGATACGACAATATCCGTTGCCGCCACTGGACGTCCTTCAAGACCCCAGATGCACTCTTGATGGTTCCCTCCGGACCGCAGCCGCAATCAGTGTTGCTTAACTTGCCACCAGACATCCTATCTCAAATTTTCATGGCCGCCGACCCTGTCACCCGGATCGCCATGGCATTCAGCTGCCGGTGTCTACTTGCTATAGGCAACTTGCGGCCGCGTCTTCTTGTGGTGCCGGATTTGCATTACCATCGAGAGGCTTGGGCTGTCGGTAGTACACAGAACGTAGGTACGCTTTGCGGCTGTGGCAACGCGAATGCCCTGCTATGGCACGTTAGGCCTTTTAGCCGTCACATCAACCGCGAAGCACCAGATAGTCGACAATGTGTTGATTGCTATCGGTGGTTTCATAGTGGGAGGTTCCGCAAGGCGCATTGGCAGCGAAATGGCCAGGCGACTATGCGACGCGAGGACTTTCAGGCATGGTTGAAAGATGCGGAAGATCCAGAGGTTACACGTGGGGACGACGGGCTGCTTTCGTGGCCAGAGTTCTGGGACGAGTACAGAAACGCGGCTCGCCTCTTCCACCAAGGCTACAAGAGGCAATGCCCTCAATGTGCGGTGCGAGTACAGGCGCAAATCTTTGGCTTGGCCCTATCGGATGTGTATTGACGTAACTGTTTGATGGTCGGGGTCATCAATTTTGTGGCCACACCAGCGACTGATTTCAATGTTCAATAGACGATCAGAGCGACGCTCTCAGCATGGTTATCTGATCCCAGCGGTCTATTTTAAGGAACAAACAATGAGAGCCATTTGGCCCTTCGCCCGCACATGTGCTTTAGTCTTAAGTGCATGTCCATCGCATCTGTCAAGGACATTCGCATCTTGGGACGTCTTTGCTCACCAGGCCCCCAATCTTTGGTGACGCGAAGCTTGATCTGCGCTTACACTTACAACCTGTCCAGTCCCGTTTGCCGCACACATGCGTCGTACCTCGACTCGATTGGCCGAAGGAACATGGACGCATTGGCGGGGTCCCTGCTCAGACGTGAGGATGATGCGCCGTGTCATCTTTGCTGTCAATGAATGCGAGACGCACCATTCTTCGCCGTGCAGTTTGTGACAACTTCAGCAAGTTGCTTGTCAAAATAGAGCATTGTCCTAGACAGGCTTCGTCCGTCGGGTTACCGGATTGGGCAATGCCGGGCTGGGTTCCCACAGCACAGTGAGCGTGCGCCAAGGGCGGGCTCGCGATCAAACAAGACGAAGACGGACGGAAGTATCGCGTAAAGTTTTCACCAAAATCTGCGCGGCATTCCAGTGCGATTGTCAATTACAGGACGGAACACCTTGGCTAGGTAATTATCGGCGTCTTCCTATGAGAGACCAGGATCTTGCTGCAACGTGATATTCGCCGGCCCCACTGTCATGTCTGCAAGTTCTTGACGGCGTGAATTTGACTCTAGTCCCCATATCACAGAGTCCTGATTAGGCCCCTCCGCGAGCCTTCACAAAAAAAAAAACACACTCTGAGATTGGACTTTTGGATTCGAATAGCAATGCATCTAGCCATCAACCAACGTACGCACTGCTAATTATAGCGGCACAGACAATCAAACGCCTGCGACAGCCCGGTTGCAGATGGTCTCGAAGGCCTTGGTAATCACAGTCTCGACTGCCACATTCCCAGCGCTTTCACAGCGTTGGCTATAGGCTGCAGGGCGCCCGCAGCCCCAGTTTTTGTCAACCGCGACATCTCCGATTCTGAACAATCCATCCATCTGGATTGTTTGAGCTCTCATTCTCTCTTCTCTTGCCCTCTGATGATCTGAGTGTCGACTCAGCCCCATTCGCGGCCTTGGCTGCGCCGTACGCCTTTGCCTTCATGCCTCTGCCGTAGAGGGAAATACTTTGCCTGCCAACAACGACCTGCCCCCTACCTTAGCTACGGGCCGTCGCCTGGAGACGCTCGATCCTCCTGACTCACGCAAGCTAAAGCGTCATCCATCTGACGTCCTCGCAGCCGCCTCCGCCACCGCTGCTGCCACCACGGCAGCAATAGTAGGCATTGTCACAGAGCCCGCATCAACTCTGCCGCTATTTCTCAACCTAGCATGGCGGCTCGCCAGCCTAGGCCACAGGCCGACCAGCTTCCCCAGCCGATACAGTTCCAATCCACGACGATTGCGCCGTCGCCCCCACCGTCCTCGAACTCGACGCCAGACAACATGAGCTCGGAACATCACTCAGCACCGTTGCGCATACAAACAGACGTGGCCTCCGCATCACCACAGGCGCCATCTCACCGGCACGGCTCGCTCGGTCGACCATCGATCAACCGCATACCATCGAATAGCAGTCTCCAAGTCTGTCGCACACCTAGTCTCAAAGGCTCGCTTGGTCAGATCCTCAACGGCACCGCCAGCGGAGCCAGCAGCGTGGCTACGAGCCCCATCATCGCGGCCATGGGCGACATGACACCCTTGCCAAGCCCACTCATGTCAGCAGACTCGCCAGGACCATGGAAGAAGCTCATCGCAGGGACACCACCCAGGTCGAGAGGACGACTCGGAAGCGTAGGGGAGGGCTCCGTATTGGGGACCAGCCCTACGAGATCTCTGGACCCTACGTCGGCCGCACCGAGGCGGAAGACTTACACAGCGCTTGACAGCGGCGCCGACGGCCCGCCGCCAACCATTGTCTCCCATGAGACCCAGCATACTCGTAATCGTAGTGCGAGCGAATATGTGCCGGATCCGCTAGCCATCCCAAAGCGACACATCACAGTCTCCGGCTCGCATGCCCGGAAATCGGAAACCAAACCTCAAGAACCGACCATCCGTCGAGAGGCCCACCTGGCCGAGCAGCGGGGCCTTACACCTGCCGTTACGAAACCACCGACACCTCCACCAAGCGAATCCTCAAACTACTCAACCTCCTCGGCGGAGAAAAAAGATACCAGTGCTGAACTATTTGAAGCCAGAGGCCGCCACGATCAGAAGCGCCGTCGTTGGCGAGCACTGCGGCCCCTTGGACAGGGCACTTTTAGCAAGGTCGTCCTGGCGACAAGCCAAATCGCAGCGACGGAGGACGAATCGACCGAGAACCCACCCTCGAGAAAGACATTGGTAGCCGTCAAGATATGCGAGCACGGCCCCCGAGGCGGCGCCAGCGAAGACCGCATCGAGATGAGCTTGAAGCGCGAGCTTGAGATTCTGCAGGACATTCATCATCCCAGCCTTGTAGACCTCAAGGCGTTCAGCATCGAGCCCACGAGAGCGATATTGGTACTGACGTACTCGCCGGGAGGTGACCTGTTTGACGTAGCGACTCAAGCCAGGCGCGTCCTCACACCCGTACTGGTGAGGAGGATTTTCGCCGAGCTCGTGGGCGCCGTGCGCTACCTGCACGACAAGAAGATTGTTCATCGAGACATCAAGCTAGAGAGTGTGTTGCATTGGTGGGGGGGGGGGGGGGGGGGGGGGGGGGGGGGGGGGGGGGGGGGGGGGGGGGGGGGGGGGGGGGGGGGGGGGGG
>NW_026251072.1:0-13017 GCF_022114955.1 Emericellopsis cladophorae
CCGTGGTCCTTTTGCATCCGCCGGACGCCTTCTCAATCGGGCGGCCTGGCTCCGGCATCCTCGCGCTTGCGCTGTCCACCCACCCACCCACACCATGTCTGCCCGCCCCTCCCACTGATATCCCGGGGTATTTTTGCATCAAGGGTCGCGCGACTGGACTCCGGATGGAGCAGCCTAGCAGGCGAATCCCATCAGACGGATAGCGTTCGTCGTACAATCTGGCCGAGAACGAGATAGCCATAGCTACCGAGTGGATAGTCCCAACTGATTGGCGCCCGCGACAGACAGGCTGTTACCTGGTGACAACAACGTTGCAACCGAGCACGCGAGCGCGACAACACATATATATCCAGCCATCCTTCTCCCCTTCCCTCGTACCTTCTTTCCTCTGCTCCTCGTGTGCTCGTGCCTTCACGTCCCCTTTCAAAACACTCCCATCCTCCTCCCATCGTCACATTGTTGTGACCTGAAGTTGAGAATAGAGAGTTGTAACCCGCACAACCGCCAACATGTCGACCACCGCCAACATGGACGCGGACGCCATCGCCCGGGCCGGCCTCGCAGACGCCGAGCACCACGGCGTCTACCCAAACGCCGCCCGGGGCTCCATGGATGTCAAGGACAAGAAGGAGACGCATGACCACGACGTCGTCTCGACCTCGGACGACGATGACTATCCCGGCAAGCCCACCGAGGAGGAGATGCGCACACTGCCCCGTGTCTCCGGCAAGATCATGTGGAGCATGTGGACCATTGCCTTCGTCGAGCTCTGCGAGCGTTTCTCCTACTACGGTTCCTCCGTCCTCTACACCAACTATGTCGCCTACCCTCTGCCCGAGGGCTCCACGACCGGTGCGCCCGTCGTCTCGGGTGGCCAGCCTGGTGCCGTCGGCATGGGCCCCAAGGCCGCCCAGGGTATCAGCTTGACCAACCAGTTCTTCACCTACCTGACCCCTCTCCTCGGTGCCTACATTGCCGATGCTCGCATGGGTCGCTTCTGGACCCTCCATTTCGCCATTGGCATCGCCACCATTGCCCACGTCGTCCTCACCGTCGCCGCCTCGCCCACCGTCATCGACCAGGGCAGCACTGGCTTTGGCGTCTTCATCCTTGGTCTTCTGCTCCTCTGCGTTGGCAGCGGCTTCTTCAAGGCCAACGTCTCTCCCCTCCTCGCTGAGCAGAACCCGGACACCCGCATGCGCGTCGAGGAGCGCAAAGGCAAGCGCGTCATCGTCGACCCTTCCCTCACCAACACCCGTGTCTTCCTCTACTTCTACCTCTGCATCAACATCGGCGCGCTCTCTGGTCAGATCGGCATGGTCTTTGTCGAGAACCAGTACGGCTTCTGGCAGGCCTTCCTGATCCCCACGGCGCTCTTCCTGCTCTGCCCCCTCGTCTTGTGGTCGCAGAAGAAGAAGTACGTGCTCACGCCCCCGACCGGCTCCCTGCTCTCCAAGTTCCTCCGCATGTTCCGCTTTGTGGCAAAGAACTCGTCCTTCTGGAAGCCCAACTGGGAGCTCGGCAAGCCCTCCAACGTCTCCCTCGACCAGCGCCCCAAGTGGATGACCTACGACGATGCCTGGGTTGACGAGGTTCGCCGTGGTCTCATGGCCTGCAAGGTCTTCCTCTTCCTGCCCATCTTCTTCCTGGCCTACAACCAGATGACCGGCAACCTGACCACCCAGGCCTCGACCATGCAGCGCCACGGTGTCCCCAACGACATTCTCCAGAACCTCAATCCCATCTCCATCGTCGTCATGATCCCGCTCATCGACCACGGCCTCTACCCCGGTCTCCGCAAGCTCGGCATCGCCTTCACCCCCATCAAGCGTATGACAGCCGGTTTCTTCTTCGCCACCATTTCCATGATTGCCGCCGCCGTCATGCAGCACTACATCTACACGATGAACCCCGACTGCGGTGACATGATCACCAACAAGCTCACCTCGGGCGAGGACTGCGCGCCGGCGCCCATCAACGTCTGGGCGCAGGCACTGCCCTACGTCTTCATTGGTCTCGCCGAGATCCTCACCAATGTCACCTCGTACGAGTACGCCTTCTCCAAGGCCCCCGCCAATATGAAGTCGCTCGTCATGTCCGTCAACCTGTTCATGTCGGCCCTGTCGGCCGCCGTCGGCCAGGCCTTCACCCCTATTTCCGGGGACCCCTTCTTGGTGTGGAACTACACCACCGTCGCCATCATCTCCTTCCTCGGCGGCGCCGGCTTCTGGTTCTGCTTCCGCCACCTCGACTCTGACGAGGACAAGTGGAACATGCTCAAGAAGTCCGAGTACATTGGTCAGAACCGGCCCACCGACACCGTCAAGGGCGCCGAGCACGGCGACGCCTAATGGAGGAGTGCTTGTCTGAGTGGAAGCGTTTGCCACGATGTGAGACGTTGTTTATGAGATATCCAGATACAGCATGAAGATGTTAATCAATACCCATTGTTCTTTACTCTGCCGTGTTCAATGAAGCCACCTGCGAGATATTATGCATTGTCGACCTACAATCTTGGTAGCTGAGCCTCGATGTCGCATGGTGCGCGCGTCTGACGTGCACGTAGCTTGATACAACTCGTTCGATACGTCCCACAGCGGCTTGAAGTGGTGATATGTTAGCACGTCACAAGTAGGTGTTTGCATTGGGTGAAATCAATGATGAGAATGAAAATTATTGTTGCTAGAGGCAAGATGATGTCCGAGTAAAATGAGTGGTCGTTGACATTGTTGTCATGATTAATCTTCGGACCCAAGATGTTCCGGCAGCGATAAAGTCAATGTGGCCTCACTCACCGCACCCGCCCAAATATCGCCATCGCCATCGCCCTCGCGACATGCATGTGACAGCCACGACCAAGTGCCGCTTTGCCCCCCCAACAACTGGGCCCAACGCTTCAGCTGCAATCGGAAACTACCTAGACACCTCAAGATGGTACGTTCGTGCCCAGATAACACGCTTACCCAGCTTACCTCCTCGCCAGAACGTCTCGTACAACTCGGCTCTGCGCCAGAGCAAGGCCATCCGCGCCCAGCTCACCACCCTCTCCTCCAAGCCCGACCCGACCCCATCCGAAGTGGGCAACGTCTCCGCCTCGCTCGCCTCCTTCTCCAAGACCATTGACGAGTACAACGCGCTGGCAAAGCAGGAGATTGTACCCAAGAAAGCAGAGGAGGCGACGGAGCGAGTGCGCAAGTTCCGCGACGACCTCTCTTCGTTCCGCACCGAGGTCGACACGCTCAAAAAGGTGCGCGACGACACACAGTACCAGAACAACAGATCCGAGCTTCTCGGCAACCGACGACCCTACAATGCGACTCCAGAGAACCCGTACGCGAACGTGAAGCAGGCGGCGCATTCCGAGTTCCAGCCCCGGCAGCAGCAGCAGCAACAACAAGCATACATGTCCGGAGACAATGCGCGGGAGGAGCACGCCATGCGCGAGCAAAACTTCTTTGCCAACACGAACTCGGCTCTCGACGAGTACATTGCACGTGGACAGGCTGTGCTGGGTGACCTAGGGCAGCAGCGGGAGATGCTCAAGACCACACAGAAGCGCCTCTACAGCGTCGCCAACACCCTGGGCATCAGCGGCGACACCATTCGCATGGTCGAGCGGCGAGCGAAGGAGGACAAGTGGATCTTTGCGGCGGGCGTTATCATTTTCCTGCTGTTCTGCTGGCTAGTGATCCATTATCTACGATAGAACGGTCATCGCTTATACGGCTTCCGGGAGGGCGAGAGCGTGGCTGTTTCGAGGGCAGCAAGCACAGAAGAAGAAGAAAGTGAGGGTATCCAGCAACGTCTAATTCCAGCCCCTCCACCGCATATCACGACTCGTCCTCGCTGTCGACCTTTCCCAGCGCAATGGTGAAGAGCACGTCCTCCGTCGTCTGCACCTCGACATACTCCACGTCCGGTTGCACATGGTTGCTCGTGCTCATTTTCCCGCCAATCTCCGTCTGCCAGTCCGAGACGTCCCAGACGAGGCCGCTCGTAGTGATACGACTGGGGCCCTTGAAGGGGATGATGCCGACGTACTTGCCAAAGACGCTCGGGGCGCCCTCCTCGTCACCGCGGACACGGATCCGGTGCGCGCCCGTCTTCAAGAGAAAGGTCATGCTCGAGCCGGAAAGGAGGTAAATACGGCCCTGGGCATAGGAGGGGTCTTGCTGGAAGAGGTACAGGTGGTGGAGCTGGCTCAGCCCTTGGTCGACTCGTCCGCCGATGCCGCCCAGGGCGACAATGTCCATACCGGCAGGGCGCTCCTTGCGAATCCACGTAATGGCCTTGGCAAAGTCTGTCGAGTCCTGGTCGGTCTCGTGGATGACCTGTGCGGGGGTGGGCTGCGAGGAGTAAAAGTCACGCACATCCTTGTGTAGGGAGTCGAGGTCGCCGATGATGACCTGGAGATTCGACTGCCAGCCTGTCAGCGCTTCTCTCGGCACGCGGCATCTTCTTTCGAGGAACTCACAAACTTGCCCTGGAATGAGGACAGCTCATGCAGACGATTTGCGCCGCCATCGGCAGCTACTCTCAACGAAGCTGCACAGCGTCAGTCATGCCCCACGCTTCCCACAGCAGACCTGGCATTGCCTCTTACAGTTTCTCCATAGCTTTCTGAGGTTGTTGCTGTTGCGCAACGGCTGATTGAGAACGAGCAGTGCAAATTCGGGCGCGATTTCGCGACTCTGCAGCAGCTTGGCTGGCTTCCACTCGATGACCGACTCTGGGTCTGCCATGGCTGCGATGATGTCTGTGTGTGTTCGTGTAAAGGAGGTGGATCAAATTGTGTGGCTCCAGTGCTGGCTCCCAGCTTCGAAATCTTTGGATCTGGCGCGTGAATGGTGCAAGATAGAGTGTAGACTCTGACGGAAGCGGGGAAATCAAGAAAGCTCTTCTAATCTGGGTGAAATGATTCCTGGGTAATGTGGCTGCACATCAAGAGCTAAGCCTTAATTCAAATACAAATGAGCCCGCATCTGAAGACGTAGATCTTAAGCTTTCTTACCCTTACTTCTTACGCGTCTCAGAGCGCACTGCGACAGCCGATCTCGCACGCGTTGGTTGCAGGATGGTGTCTCGGACGTGCGTCTGCCAACGACGCATCGTTGCGAGGGGCCTGAGCGGCCTGCTTCCACTCGGCAGTCAACACATCTAATTGAAGTGCCATACGTGTTGTTGTCCGATGGGAATAATCCACCGTCTGCCTCAATGTCTTTCATACATTTGGTAATCTGCACATAATTACGTATGTTCTTACTAGATTGTTATGGTGCCACCCACGCATTACCCATCCGCATAAACGTCGGCTAATTCTATCCTCTCGGACAATGACGGCACGCATGTGGGTGTGACGCTTACCAATTCATCGACGCTCCGAAAGATTTCCTACTGCGAGTCTGCGCTATCCTTCTCGAATTCTAGCGTCCACCACATCTCGTTCAGCATGTATCGCACATCCTTGCGCTCGGCCTCCAGGCCTCTTCTGCGTAGCGTGCGCTCACAGCAGCCATGCTGGCGCCGTTTTGCGTCGACAAAATCTCCCGCCGACAAGCCTCGAAGCTGGAAGAGCTCAGCACTGCGATGGGGCGCCGCCGGTGCCGCGCTCTACTACTACAACACAAGCAACGTCTTTGCCGAGGAGGCTGCTCGTATGGAACCTACCGAAAACCATACTACGTCCCTGTGCTAACATCTCAGCGCGAACCGTGGCCGCACCACCATCATTTGATGAGTCCGAACTTCCCACTGTCGACTCTGTGCTCGAGGAGAAGCGAAAGCAAATCCAGAAGAAAATTGAGGAGAACACCTCGAGCGTAACACCCGAGCCCATCGCGCCGCAGACGACTCAGGAAGCCCCCGAGGCGCAAGGCGCAGGCGCATTAGAAGAGGAGGCTGGCCAGGAAGGCGCCTTCAACCCCGAGACCGGCGAGATCAACTGGGACTGCCCCTGTCTCGGCGGCATGGCCGACGGTCCTTGTGGCGAGCAGTTCAAGACGGCCTTCAGCTGCTTCGTCTTCTCCACCGAGGAGCCCAAGGGCATGGACTGCATCGAAAAGTTCTCGTGCGCGACCCGTGCTCCACCCAACCATGCCACCATCGCTAACCTTTCCCAGTGGGATGCAAGAATGCTTCCGCCAGTATCCGGAGATCTACGGAGCCGAGCTGGCGGATGACGAGGAGGCAGATGCAGAGGGTGCTGCTGCTGCCAGCGCCGATGGTTCGGCTGCTGCTCAACCGAAAGAATCCGCTGAACCTGATGAGGACCAGCAACAGCTGAGGTCCGATGTTGATGGAAGCGCTCGCGTTGTGGAGACTGAGACGAAGCTGGAGTCAGCACACCCCACAGGAGTCGATGTCGCCGACAGCCAAGTGCTACCGCCATGGGAGGACGCAACCGATGCGAACAAGGACGCTACGGCTGAGGAAACCCCTGCCGAGGCCAACAATGAGGATGCCGAGGGAAAGAAGAAGCAATAGAATGTATATCAGCTGACTAGAACATGTATAGTAGTTATACGGTCGGCCATAATGGGGCTGTCCAGTGTATATTTCCCTCATGATCAAAGTATTGTCGAATTTCATCAGCATCCCCTCGTTGTGTTTGGACTGTTGGCTTTTGCGGACGTGATTCCTGGACTGAGTTCCAGTAATAGAGGCCATCGCAACGGCAACTCCAGGAAATGCACCTTGCTTCGAGGTCAAGCGGTCTATTTGCGTCCATCCAGCCGACGGCCAACAGCTTTGAGGTCAGAAAACGGCCATGCATTCCGAACCAGGGGCCCTGGCTGGTCTTATGCAGACTTCCATAGCCTGCATTGACACCCGCCGGCGCGCTTATGAGAGCCAGTTGAAGGTGTAGCCAATGGCAGAAACTACTACATCTCGGGTGAACACATTATTACTCCCCCTTCCCGCATGGACAGCAATCCTTCTTCATGGAATAAACGCCTAGACGACGTTGAGGTTACACGCGGCGGCATGCACCAAGAACTGTTGGTGATATGGGCGGATGGCCCAATAACGTGGAAATTTTAGGCGCCATACGTGTATGTAGGCCGTGTTCGGGTCGCGCTTCTTCTGATTTCTCAATTGTAAGTCAATTGAACAAGGCTCTATCAGCTGTTCAGATGGAACGTGGTCTGCGCTCTCAAGGGCTCTTTGTCCTCGGTCCTCACTTTTTTCCCGTATGCTCTGTATCAGTTTCCTCCCGTCACAGCAACTCACAACCTTCCTCCCGCGCCAGAACGTTCCGAAGTGGCAACGTGCTCACGTTGGCCGAAGCCGTATGAGAGTACTGAGAGTCAGCGCTGGCGTACTTCTGATGCTCTCAGTATGGTGGCTTTCATACGATTACGCAATGTCATTACTCCTCTCGACGACGTTGGAAGACGGGGCGACCATCGAACTATCTCCAGTCTCAAAGAGTCTGATCCCGGCTCGAATATGGCAAATAATGTTTCCCAAAGCCGGATCAAACGAACCTATTACGCCGGACCAGCTTCGAGATACGGCTTCGTGGCTTGCGCTGAACCTAGACTTCAGCTAGTAAGTGGCAAGGTCGTAAAGCCCAGGGTACATGGCTAACGACTTTACCCCAGCACTCTTATAGGTCCTAAGGGCGCCAATGATTTAATTTTGGAAGCCTTTCCAGAACAACCCCGGGTAGTCAAGGTGTTCGAGGACCTGCCAAACGTGGCAATGAAGTCTGACCTGCTGCGCTACTGTGTTCTCTACACTCACGGAGGTGTTTACACAGACACTGATACTGTAGCTATCAGAGGAGTCGAGCAATGGATCCCTGCCGATATTCGAGATCAAGTTCGACTTGTTGTCGGGATCGAGTACGACCGTCGAGACGACAGTCCCTGGCCTGGCATCTTCCATTGGGTCCAATTCTGCCAGTGGACGATCGCCGCCGCCCCAGGCCACCCTGTCTTCGAGAGCATGATAGCACGGGTGTTAAGCTCCATAGCGGAGCTGGTCAGCCAAGGGGAGCGGGCTGTGACCGACCTACACTTGTCGACGTTGGAAGTCATGAACTCCACAGGTCCTGCAGCTTGGACCGACGTCGTCTTTCAACATTTGCAAGTGTTTGATACATCCTTGAACACAACAGCCGATCTCTCTTATATGCAAGAGCCCACGTTGCTCGGTGACATTCTTGTCTTGCCGATCAATGGCTTTGGAATGGGGCAGCCGCATTCGCATAGCTCCAATGATGGGAGTGTTCCGCCGGCGGCCTTAGCGAGGCATCTCTTCCATGGATCCTGGAAAGACGATTGGTTATTGTGAGTTGAATGTACCCATCATTAATTAGACTTGAACAGTAAATATACCGGTGTAAATGTGATGATGAGCATCACGTAGTTGACATGCTCAAGCTGCGGTGGCAGACTACAAACATGAACAAGGACCTAGGCGGTGAGATGTACGAGTTGCGCATGAGCAGCCGGACGAGACAGCGCTCGCATCAATAACAGTAACCACTGAACTGGCCACTCACTATTCTTGGGTAGATGCGGTATCTGAAACGTAATTGGAATAAGAACGCGGTATCGTTGAGAAGAGACGAAAATGAAACCCGTGCCCTGTATCCGCCGTCGCCATTATTACTAACCCGACGCCATAGCTCCCTCCTGGAGTATTGAATCCCATAAGCTCGCTGTGTCCCACTAGGATGACGCATCCTTCTTGCCCTTGTACAGATAGCGGCCGAAGACGCCCTCGGCGGCACCAACGGCAGCCAGGATACCGACGCCAACGCCCACGTTCTGGTACGACAGACGGCCGCGCTCGTACAGACCCCAGGCCTTGTAGCCCATGTATGCGCTCAAGCCGACGACACCAGCGAGGTTGGCAATGGCGAGCGCGCCGGCGCTGCCATCGGACAGCTTGGCGAACTGCTCCGTGAGCCAGTTGTCCGTCTTCTTGGCCTCACTCTTGGCCTTGACCTTCTTCTGCTCGGCCTCGCGCTCGAGGCGCTGCGCCTGGGTCTCCGTCTGGACATCCTGCTCCTGGAAGTCGGAGGGCACCGTGTGCACGCTGGGCATGTCGACGTCGACGAGGGAGGCAGTGGAGGCAGACTCGTTGGTGACGACCTCAGGGGGCTGAGGGGCAGCAGCCTGTCACAGTCGTCGTCAACATTGCGATATATTACAGAGGGAGGCCTTGTCTCGTAACTTACGTCCTCGGGGGCCTGCTTGGGGCCGCTGGCAGCAATGTCGGCATAGGACACTACATCGCGTGATCAGTACTTGCGATATTGGACAGGGTCGCGGAGCCATTGCGCGCAACTTACTCTTGGTGATTTGAGCTGGAAGGAGGACGCGGAGGCCAAATTGACGACTGGCGACGATGCTTGGATATGTCTGATTTGAGTATGCGGTGATGAGGAATTGCTGGAAACCTGTCTTGTGACGCGGAGATCAGACTACTGCTCCTGCCCAGGCAGAGGGCGCCCGCCGGACGTACCCGAAACTGTTGTGACGTCACGCACCAGCTGAGCGCGTCGCGCGATAATACGATCGGAAGTTGGCCCTGACGCTGTTCCTCCCTGAAGCCACAAAACGTAATAACGCGACAGAAAATAGGCTTAATATAATAGATATATATCTAGCTCCTCCCAAAAATAAGTCGCAGCTCGCGTAGTACAGGGGTGCGCGGCGTGTCAAAGTGCCTCCAGTAGATGACTCGCCGCTCGCCTACCGAGAGGACACTCTCGTTAGTATCTTTAACGATATATACGAGCATTTTATTAGCATTCTCTATCTTCCCTCCGAGCGTGTAGACTTTCCGCCCGTATGTATAGGACGCCACGTCCTCGATATTAGGTATCTAAGGGATGAGCTACGTTTGGCTCCTCGTGTTATCTCGCTACTCGATCGACTACTATATATAAACGGAACTACGTATTACGGTCCTCTTTGGTATCCAGAGGCTAAGATGATTGACTACCGCGATAACAGGTAGGCGCGTGAGGCACGGGACCTGAATAACCTGAGTTAGCTCCTAAGATCCCCTTTAGTAGCCTTTCCGGATTCGCCCGATCTAGACTATATACGACTAATAGATAACTAAAGTGAAGAGGAAATGCTGCAGGCGACACAGGAAGCGGTCAAAAAACTTGGGCTTATTTGACTATCTAGTACTTCTTCGCGATGATAGTTTTAATAATGACATGGGCAAGATGCGAGATATGTTCAGTGCTCTTTTTGAGGCAAGTTTTATACACATGACAATATACATTCACGCAGATAAGTCTATCGGACGCCCACCATACGAGCGAAAGCTCAAATCCTGAAAAGCATCCGCCCAAGAACCGCTCCGCATCAACTTAAAACGCCTAACCCGGGTATCATCGCTCTCAGAAGCCCCGGTAGACCATACTCCGGGACTACCATTCGTGTACGATGTGAGTATATTCCGCAGTTCTCTCTTCCCTGTGCTATGTCGTCCTGTTGTTGAGCTGGTGCATCTCGCGAAACTTGCTGACCCAATGCTGCCGCACTCGCTCGGGCATCTTGCAAAAGACCATGGCCTTGTGCTCGTTGCTGAGCACGTTTTCAGATATTTTGACCTGCAAGTCGTACTCTTCGGCGGCGAAATCACGGAAGAACATGTCGAGGGCCTGTTCCCTCCACCGCGGCAGTGCGCGGGCCTTCATTGCCTCGAGAATCTCCTCGACAAAGGGAGTTGCGGCCTGCGCAACGGTTGAAGACCCCAGCGCACCGATGCCTCCTTGTGCAGACGTGCTCGACCCAGCTTGCACGTCTCTCGATGACATGCGCCGCCGCTTGTGCGGGGAGAATGCCGTGGAGGTGTCCGCCAGCCCCGGAGATGCCGTTTCGTCCACAGACCCCGTGGCTGGCCCTTGACGGCGTTTGCGCGCCAGATTGTGACTCTGGCTCTGCCCTGGTATCTCATCTGGAGGTGTGAGCGCACTCCCTGAGCCTGAGCTGACGGAGGCCATAGGTGTGGGCATTAGGTTTGGAGCCATGGCTGGCGGTTGCATCGGCTGGGCAGGGAACGACCCGCTGGACGATCCGGAGGCCGTCTGGCTGAGCGTCGGTCTCGGTTGCTGGCTTGGACTGGCTAGCGAGCCTTGTCCCTCTGGCGCCAGATTGAGCACGCCTGTGCCTGGCATTTCAATGTCGTCTCCCAGCGCGCCATCTGTCCGCCTTCTAGGCTTCATTATCCTCTTGGGGGCACCCCCTGATCCTATCACGTCAGGGTAAAGAATTTCCATAAAGTCTTCGTGTTCATACGGCCGTCCTCGCAACGCTCGTGACAGCGGTTCTTTCTGTTGGGAAGCGTCAGTCAGCATGGGTCGCCTTGTTGCTCTGCTCCTGCGAGTCTCACCTCGATATGTGCCCTCCAGGCCTCCTCGGTCGCTGTGACGGTGCGCGCGTGTGGGTTGTAAATGAATTCTGGATCCTCACGAAGACCTCGCCAGAGGCGGAATCGTTTCCTCGCATTGTCGCTCTTGTTGATGAGGTGGCTCTTGGCAGGGTACGCGCCGTGCGTCGCTTGCAGAGCCTGCGCGGCTCGTTCCCATGCCTCGGCCTTGAAGCTGCTGTTCTCCCGCAACCCCAGATTGACGCTCTCGCAGAGACTCCGGAAGAAGGTCGCTTCGTATGCCGGGGTCCAGCTGAAACGGGGCGCTCTCCGGTCGCGATCGACACGTGCTGGGCCGCCCTGCCCCTCGACGCCCATCACGTCAACATCGTCCTCCGACATGGCGCATTCGATGGATGCGGGCGCGATACACTCGGGCGTGTGTTTCGTGGGGTGGGTAGGCGTCTCTGTTGGCGAGCGTTCGCTGACGGGGAAGAATTCGGGACCCTTGGCGAGGCGAGCAGTGCAACAGCGAGAAGGTGACTACGTATCGCGCGAGAAACGTCTGCCAAACGATCAGTCGATTCGCGTGGGCAGTGTCAAAGGACCCTCGAATGGGCGACTGTCGGTCAGCGATCGCGAATAAAGAGCCTGAGTCCCTCCTGGGGCGCTTCGCATGGTCCGCGCAGGGCGGAGGGTAGATTGAGTCGTGGGACCAGGCTAGACCAACGTCCGTCCAGTGGAGGGCGCTGAATGACTGAAGCGGGCAGCGAGATGGGAATCTTTCAGTGGCCGAGAAGTCGACCGCAGCGGCATTCAGGGCCCGCCACCGGCCAACAGTGGATACCAATGTGCACTGGCAGGCGGCGGCGGGGACTGATTAGAGCGCCAAGCAGGCAGCAGATGTGCTTTTTCAAAAGACTCACGAGGCCTTCAATTTTCGCAACCAAGTGGAGTCCGATCGCTACAACGTCGGTCCTCTCTTTTTCTGCACGACTCAAATTATTAGCAGGTCAATCACTCAGCGCGTGATACAGAGTAACGTGATTGATAAGCGAATATCCCAGACAAGCGAATGTCCCACAAATCGCAACACCACGAACAAGATCGTCAATTAACACACAAAAGATCATTCAATTAGTTCAAACTAATCGCTATGCGCATCTCTAGATACCTCTATCTTAGCCTAACATATTCGTGAATTATGGCCGGCCTTCCCGCACGCACTATAATACCTTATACCTAGCTACACCGACCTTACCCGACCACCTCTCCTTGACCATTCAGCTACTACCTACGAATCTATATCCTTCTGATCAATTAATGCTTAACCTTCCTCTACTATCATAGTCCCTCTATTCCGTAGGCGGGTCTTTTTCTCCCTCCGGCGCCGGCTAAGGATGTGGTTAGTATCTCGAAGATCCCGGACCTCTATCCTTAGTAACGCTATCTCGTGCTGATATGCCTTTAAACCCTTAGTTATTGATATTATAGTATTAATTATTGATACTAGGGAGCTACTCTTATGTCTCCTGATTCGCTATTTAAGGTAGGCAGATTAAGATTTAGTCTCCTTGATGTCACAGCTGGTCAAGAGCGGGTGTCACAGCTGGTCAAGAGCGGGGACCCACCCTGCACCTGGCAGTCACGTGAACTCGCGCCTGCCTTTGCATTTTG
>NW_026251073.1:0-12916 GCF_022114955.1 Emericellopsis cladophorae
CGTGTGTGATTGGGTGGGAGGGGGCAGGGGTTGCCTTTTCGCACGCAAAGGGGCGAGGGAATACTTAGTCCGTAGGCGCTATAAGGAACGAAGCGGCAAGCTGTTATTATCGGGGCGTCGGGGTAGTCGCAGAATCCCGCAAACGAAACCATTTTGTCTTTAGTAGTAGTCGTGTGCTAAGAATATCGCTAGGTCGGTGTGGAGGAAGGTGATATAGCCGGGAATGACCATAAGATTCTCAAGTCGAGGTAGCGGCGTCACTACGGGAGATAACAACAGGTCATTCTAGCACAGTTATCTCCTCTCTTGCTAGCAAGCAAGTGGCGCGAAAAGGCGTATGTATAATACCCCGTTAGAAAAGCAATATCGCGTGCATATATATATATCCGTAATTGGCCCCGTGTCCTTAAGACGAGGCTCTGGGCGTTAGGCGCTCTCAGCTTTCTAAGTCACGTTATCTATATCCGTGTCGGGGTAGTAGGGGAGGCGTGTCTTACACAAGGAGGGGAAGTCAATGTGATTGGGTAGGGCAGGCAGGGGTTGCCTCCTCGGACGCAAAAGGGCGAGGGAATACTTAGTCCGTAGGGAAAACCCAGAAGCTCAAGTATGGACCAATTGGTGTGGTTGGGCCCTTATGGGATCATTGATGCAATATTGTTATAGTGAGGTTGGCCGCTTTGCCGTCGTCTATGCCACCAAGTTTTGCTCTCTAGCTAGGCGTTTCCCTAGGCCTGATGCTGCAAGTCAGCTCCCAATCTTCACACCGGTTGTCTAGATCTTCCAGCCTGACAGAACATAAAGATCCTAGTTTTGCAGTTCTTGAGTTAGCAAAAAAGAAGAAGTACCGCCGAATCAGCGCCAAATAGGCTTAGTAACATGATCACGCGAAGTTTGGGATCGAGGTGGTTGGTGGTGGGGAAGTGGTCGATCGCGGCATCCGCGCGTAGATCTTGATTTATATCGGGATATACCATAGTAATACACCTAGTCAACGCATGTCACCGCGGTGCGAAGCGTGACTTTGTGGAGTTTTTGGGTCGTCCTATGAGTAGCGGGGGAACGTGGTGGCCGCGAGTGGCCTAGCGGCGTTCAGGCCACCTACAGTGGGATATTAGAGCAAAAACTGCCACACCGTATCAACCATCAATTGCACACCCGACTTTATCGTCGCAGCCTCAATCAAACAGCTGCCGTTGCCGCGCAAATGATTCCTACAGAAAATAAATCAATATACCGTGATCTCGCGATGTCAGGCTTTGCAATCACAATGTTTAGACTCGTTTTTAAATAGGTGCGGCGCGGTTGTGGCTTTTCGTTAATTCTCTATGTTACAGCGGCCCTCGGACTCTTTTTTTAGTAGCTTTGTCGGGTGCCCTGTTAGGTGCCTCATTAGGTGCCTTGTTCTTGGTTATTAATTATATTAATAAGAAGCCTAGTGTCGCGCGATCATGGCAGGATCATTTATTTCCTATAGTAATCAATTGCGCGGCAACGGCAGCTATTTGATTGAGGCTGCGACAACGAAAGTGCGCGTGCAATTGATGGTTGATACGGTGTGGCAGTTCTTGATCTAATATCCCACCGTAGCCACCCGGGAAAAGCAAGTCAAGCGCCAGCCCTGACGTAGCCCCAGACGGCAGAGACACTAACCACCACCAACATGTGCCCAGAAGCCTCGCGCATCCGAGAAAACATCTGATAAGATGCGCTTGATCGCTAGTCGCGCACTATTATCCCCGAGATACGGTCTTTGGGCGCCCCATGATGTCATGGTACAGACCCACAAACTCTATTTACCGATATCTCCTTGGTCAACGTCACATCCGCCATGCCACCGCGTACTTGGCGAGAAAAATTGCTGCCAATAGCACGGCAACGCTAGAAAGCCGCCGCTGCTCAGCGCCTGAGCCAGCCCTAATGCAGGCTCGATCAGATAAAAATACAGACATGCCGCTCTCTCTCACCCGTCATCTCGGTATCACCCAACCTTCTTGTCTGCTAACTACCTTTGCAGTACCTGGGCGTCAATATGAGAAACTCATTGAGGCCAGAGGATCGCGAAGCCGCTCCCCACAACGAGACGGATCGCGGCCATGTCGGTAAAGAGGGTGACTACGACCGCGAGCGCTCTATGAGCGGTAGTGGTGAGGACTCCGCGAGCGAGCATTCTCAGCAAGCTGGTGTAAAGCGCATTGAAGCCGTGAGCAAGGCCTGGACTACGACCTCGCTTGTTATTGCCTACGTTGCGTGAGCAGCCTCACAATTATATCTGGTTACTCTTCGCTAACGTACTGACATAGCCTGCTTCTGATCGCCAATGTCACGTCCCTCGAGATCCAGGTGACAGGTATCATGGTGCGGTTCGCTACCAGTGACTTCCTGCTGCATTCTTTGGTCTCTACAATTTATGTCGTGCAGGGTGTAGTCAGCTGTAAGCTCCCAAATAGCCGTTCATTCAACTTTCACCCACTAACGCCTTGAACAGCCGTCATCAAACCGCCAATGGGTAAAATTGCCGACGTGTTTGGACGTCTTGAGGCCTTTACCATCACCATTGCTGCATACACGATTGGTTATTGCATGCAAGCCGACTCAAGCAATGTTGAGACGTTCGCCGGAGCCCAGATTTTCTGGGCTGCAGGCTTCAACGGTCTCCAAGTCCTGCAGCAAATCTTTGTAGCAGACACGACCGATCTACTCAATCGTGCTCTCTTCTCCACGCTGTTTGACTTGCCTTTCCTCTGGACGGTCTGGGCTGGACCCGAAGTCGGCAACTCTATTCTAACCACAGCTGGCTGGCGATGGGGTTATGGAATCTGGGCTATCATCCTCCCGGTATGCTTCGTTCCCTTGGCTGTCAGTCTATGGATGAATCAGCGACGTGCGAAGAAGCTCGGACTCGAGGTCCCCAGTGCCTTCCGAGGAAACTCGGCTTTCCAAATTGTCAAGAACATCTGGTTCGATCTTGACACATTTGGATTACTCTTATTTGCTGCCGCAATCTCATTGATCCTCTTACCGCTTACATTGGCTCCTGGTGCCGACGGCGGCTGGGCCAACCCAAGCATGATTGCCATGCTCGTGCTGGGTGTTGTATTCTTGCTAGCCTTCCCCTTCTGGGAGACAAGCAAGAAGCTAGCGCCAATGGCCTTCTTCCCACCCAACATTTTCAAGGAGCGTACCGTCATTGCAGGTGTACTTATTGCATTCTTCTACTTCAGTAAGCGCCCTAATCCAGACCTCCTATTCTCACGCTAACATTCTTCCCCAGTGGCATTTTACTTGTCCGTCTTTCCCTACTTCTCGTCGTACCTGCAGATTGTGCAAGGAAAGGGACAGGTCACTGCCGATTACATCGTGCGCGTCTTCTCGTTCAGTTCGACCGTTTCCTCTGTCGCGGTATCCTTGGTCATTAAGTACACCGCCCACTACAAGTACTACGTCACCTTCGGCGCAGCCATCTATCTGATGGGCATGGGCCTTATGCTAGCCTACCGCAACGAAGACGCATCTACCGGCTCCTTGGTCGGAACCCAAATCGCCGTCGGTATCGGTGGTGGTTTCCTCAACGTCCCAGTCCAACTCGGAGTGCAAGCCTCCGTCTCTCATCAGCAAGTCGCAGCCGCCACGACCGTCTGGCTCACTCTTCTCGAAGTCGGTGGTGCAGTCGGTTCCGCTATATCGGGCGCTATCTGGTCCACCTGCGTTCCCTCCAAACTCCAGCAATACCTCCCAGCAGATGCTGTGGGTGACTGGGCCACCATCTACGGCGATCTTACCGTTGCGGCCGATTACGTCACTTACCCACCTGGCTCCCCGGCACGCATTGCCATTAACCGTGCGTATCAAGAGTCTATGCGATACCTTCTCATCGGAGCGCTTTGCTGCGCTGCGCCTATCCTTCCGTTGACGTTCTTCCTCAAGAACTACAAGCTGGATCAGATGGATCAGAAGGTCACTGGAAATGTTATTGGAAAAGCGAACAGGAACGAGCATTTCGATGAGAAGCCCAAGAAGTGGCAGTTCTGGAAGCGCGGCTGATTGTGTCGGGCTCACTTTCAGATAATATAAAAGGGGAAAAATAGGTTTGGTGTTGCATGGAGGGCTTGCCAGTCTATATCCTTTTGCTCTTAATATAATTATATGATCTATATTCCAGTATCTTCAGGATTAGGCCAAGGGATCTTAATCTACTCTTTAGTGGCTTTCCACTAGGAACTCTACTAGGTTGCGAGCTTGATATAGAAGCGAAATTCGAGTTCTACTTACTATGCTAGATTTTTTTATCTTAATAAATTCACCCTACGGACTGAGTATTCCCTCGCCCTTTTACGTCCGAGGAGGCAACCCTTACCTACCCTACCTAATTATATTGACTTCCCCTCCTTATATATAACACGCCTCCCTTACTATCCCCGAGTACCCCTATATCTTACTAAATCTCCGGGGGTTCCGTATATCCGTGACTATACTAAGATAGATACTAACCTCGTTATATTAGTATAAGCGTGAGAGAAATAGCGATATAAAAAAGTCCATCTTTCCCCTCTAATAGATAAACTAGTTCTATAGATTTAGATATATATTATTCTATATTATCTTACTACGTACTATAGCTCTCTTAGTATCTTCGCTACCGATATAGCCTTACCTAACTACCTAGTCGTATTTCTAGCTAATAATACCTTTAGATACGAGCTTACCGCCCCTTAGCTATTAGCCGCGTAGAGATTTCGTGGGTGGACACTAGGGGACCAAGATTCGAGGCACCCAACTAGATAACTATAGTTATTTCCTGACGAGTACTATAAGTCTCACGGAGGAACCGGAGCGTCTTCTACTCCGGGCAGAAAGCCGTACCAGGGAGTTTTCCCGCTCGTCATTACCTATTTACCTCATACACGAGCTTATCGTAAAGCTGAGAGGCCTCTTAAAGACCTTACGCGTTTTTCTATAACATGAGGAGAAGGTAAGAGAGTATATTATCGGATATCTGTCGGTGGTGCGCCAGCGAGCCACGGAGCACTCCCAAGTCCCGGGTCATATCGACGACGCGCTTATTAGGAGCCGTTTTACTACCGTGCGGATCAGGATCACGTGTCTGAGGTCGAACTTGGTCGCTGTGCGCCGGTTCGGCTTAAAGAAGCGTGTGTCGGGATGGTCATTTACGCACTCGGCGAAGTATTCGTCTTCTGAAGCTAAGTTTTCCTATCGTATAGCAGCACACAGGAGCGCTAATGGGTCTTGAAAGACTCCCGGAAGCCTCTCAAGACCATGCAGCGAGTGATCTCTTCGTTATAAGCAATCAATTCTGCTCCGGGAGGCTCCCGCCTTGGCCGCGGCCGGATTTGGAAGAACAGAACGTATAAAAGTCTAAACTCTCCTGAGTAGAGAGGTGTGCCCCGTCTGCTCCGATATAGTCCACGGTGAAGTGTAACGACACACCTAAGCCGCTGAGCCGACATTTTAGCAAAGACCTTTACCTAGAATAGCGATCAATGGCTGGAAATGGCCCCATATCTTGACAAAACAAGAGTTTATATTCAATCTCCGGAGTATCCGCGTGCCCGTAACTACTTGTGGCTACACGTGCATAAGCACGAGATAAGGAAGAGAGAGCGAGAGCGAGAGCGAGCATATGTTTTCCTCCTTTTATTATACTAATCCTATAGGGTGGCTGGTCTTGCGTCCTTTTGTCCCTAAAAGCGTCCCCGTACCCCCGGCCTAATTATCGCCTCCCACCCTCCCTTCCTACGACAAGGACCCAACCACACTTAGCCCGATGTGACCTGTCACCTGCTGTGAACTATAGCCTCTTTCTTCCTGCTAGCCGCTCCGAGACGGTCCGCGCGAGCGATGGCTATCCCCCATCCCAGCGCGCACGGGCACTCGACGACTCTATCCTCCACCCTCAGGAGATTGCTGAATCGCTAGCTGAGGCACACTTCCGTCACGTAAGAATCTACGTGGAATCGCCGCCAAGCTATGCCGCAATGAGCTAGCGTGTTGTAATGCCTGGCTGTTGTGAGATGTCGAGGACGTGGCGGAAGTCAACGCCCGTACGGGAAAGTTAGGCACCGGGCGAACCGTACAACACCCTATCATTCTCGCTGTGAATTTGACAGAGGGTCTGGTACCCAATGCACGTACATCGACACTGTTGTCTATTCCGGCATTTCCTGCCACCTGACAACAGTTTCAAGTCAGAGCCTTTCCTGAACCCCATTACAAAGATAACGAAGCTTAATGAGGAGTCCTTGAATACGTTCTGGAAGCAAGTTCATATGGCATGAAGCCTCGAGTGAGACTATCTACGGGAGCGTAGAAATCGCAATATCTTTCACCTTCTCCGCGCATTCCTCTATCTTTATATTCTTACTGAGGTTACATTTACTAGTCGAGATCATGTTGTGTATAGACTCGGCCGAACGAGTCGGTTGGCTCCATGGGAGTCAATAGTAACCGTCAAGCTAGTGAGATAATGTAAGTTCCTTTTCTTCAGAAGGGTTACCTGCTTCAGCGAACGGGCCCTCCCGTGTCGTGGAATTGCTCTGCAGTTCGCACCTGTTCTCTGAGGGTTGAAGTTCTGGATGTGACTCGTTTACTATTGAGGCATGGGTCTCCACATGGCGCACGATTACTGAGCGGTTCCAAGTAATCTCGGTTTTTGGTCACTGAGGAGGAAGATCATCGTGAGGCTTTGTGAGGCTTTGGGAGGCGTTCTTAGAATTTCAGGTTCACGAACCTGTTACACGTTCATACACATGCTCTAGCTGAACATCACTAAAGTGATAGAACTTAAGGGCAGCCTCTGAGGCCTGATAAGTATGTCCGCCTTTTACTTCTTTAATTTTAAGACTGGCGTATTAGGGGATATAGGACCTTCTATATATATCAGCTGATGCACTAATAGGCAGATCAAACAAGTGGAAAAGGATGATAAATTCAAACGTCCTTGGGCAGCCATATATATCTATATATAGCTAGTCGGCCAGCCTAAATAGGCATGGCGCGGCTGCTCCTCGGATCGTGTGCGCGTAGCCTTAATTGGCTGCGGCGTTATCAATGCTATCTTATCGCTATCGTACCTGTGCGTGTACGTGACTAGCACGTGACACCCACACATAGCGCAGAGTCTCTATATCTATTACTTTTTAATATAATAGGAAATATCCGAATTTGCTTATTCGGTCCGTAATAACGAATATACTATTATATTCGACGTTAGATCCTAGTTCGATCGACTTAAGTAGCTTCGTGATATAGTCGAAGGCTATTAATTCCTATAGTCTTAAAGGCACGGGTAGTAGCTTTAGTTCTCCGTATAGTTTATATCGAGTAGCCTTATTATATATATAATCTTCGTATTATCTAACGATACGCGGGACGTCTGCCTTAATTCCTTAGTAATCGTACGTCCGTCGTATTCATTTAAGAGTCTTCCTAACTCCTTAGTATCCTACCGTAGGATACGTATAGATATTAGTTAAGATTTTATCGCGTAGCGGCGGTAGTATCTAGAGTAGTCTATTCCTAGTAGGTCCTTTTCCTATTTCTGTTATATAATCGTTAGGTATTTCTTTTATATACTTAGATACCTAATCTAGTATTTTATTATAATACATAATATCTACCTTAACTCTATATATAAGAAGATTAAGTAATATTTATATATAGTTCCCTTTATTATTTTTCCGAAGTATCTAACCCTTAGCTTCTAATACTTCGGTATTGTAGTCTAGTCGGCGACTAAGTACGTGTCATAGCTAGTTAAGAGCGGAGACCCACCCTTGTACTTATAGTTACGTGAACTCGCGCCTGCCCTTATATTTTATCGCGATCCCGACCGTCTTCTATTATAGCTCTTCGAGCTATGTCTTATATTTAGAGCCTGCCCTACCTAAAGAGTGCCTATCCGTAGTAATAGACTAGATTAGCCTAACCGAGTATTCCTTGTCTTACTTACCGATCGACCGCCCCCGATATTACGTAGCTCCTACCTATAGGACGCTAAATACGATAACCTCCCGCCCGACTCCTCTAGAGTTACCCTAGGATACGCGCGCTTTCGTAGATATTATAGCTAGTAACCCTTCTAAATAGTTTTATTTCTATTAATAGGTATACGCTTATATAGAATCTAAAGATACCTAAATTACGAACCTTACCGATTATATAATTATACTAGATAAGAAAACAACCGCCCTCGAAACTAAGATTATCGAGGAGAGCGCGGCTAACCGGAACTTTCTTACTTAGATAAATAATAAGGATATATAGATTATTAAGGTAACTATAACCGCCTAACTCGCCTAATAAGCTAGCTTACCGACTATATAAGTAATTACTCTAAAGGCTTTAGGAACCCCCCCTTGCTAAAGAGGTTATAGCTCCTTACTTAGGAATAACTCCGCCGCCTATTACCGGATCTACTACCTCCTCCCGATTATCTAAGAAGCTTCCCGACTTTAATAAGTTTAAAGGATCCCGCTCCGATCTCCGCTATTTCTTATACTAAATCTATATAAAAATAATAGCTAACGCCGACCGATTCCCTACCGCTACGAGCCGGTTAATATATATAGCCGGTAGGCTTACCGGTAAGGTATATACCTTAATACTTCCCCTTACTATCTTTAGAATCCTATAGTTTAATAACTACCCCGAACTCCTGACTTATCTCGAAAACGCGTTCGGCGACCCTAATCGCGTCTAGAACGCCTAGAACCGCCTATACTAGCTCCGCTAAAAGTACTAAGACTTTAGTATATATTTCTCGGAGTTCTAACGCCTTGCCTTAGAGGGAGAAATAGCTAGTAGTAATCTAACGTTACTATTATTCTAAGGAATATCCCGTGAACTATAGGATATATTACTTTATAACCCGCCCCCTAGCTAGGACTTCTACTAATACGCTAACTACTTATAGACTCTAGATAACTAATACCGCTAATATTAGTAATAAATCTAGTATAGCTAACCCCCGAGACCGGCTCTATACTAAAACTAGAGATAAACCTCCCCGCGTAAGGGACGTAGCCCTCCGAACCGCAGCCCTTTACGCTATATAGTACCCGCCGCTATAACCGCCGACGACCCTATAGACCTAAGTAACTAACGCCGACTATAAGGCCCGAACTAGAGGGAAAATAACCTCTACTTCCGCTATAGCTCCGATAATCACTATATTCGAGACTACTAGAAGCTAGATACTAGATATACTTAAGCCCGATTTACCGCTTTAAATAGCGAAGACCTGTCCCTTATTAAATCCCCTGACTCTCCCGCGCCGGATAGTCGGAGGTTAATACCCTCCCTAGACCGTACGGAAAACAGAGTAAGCTTACCCTAAGTTACCGGTAGGTACTAGTAGAACGTATAATTACTATCCCCGAGAAAACCGCTTAAAGAACGCTTTAAATCTCCTCGGCCGCTATATATAGCGTGCTAATTAAGGAGGAATATAACAAACGATCGAACCTAATAATTCTACTTACTAAACTACTTTTACCCGATAATATTACTCTACCCGTACTTATAATACTTAATAGCGGAGCTAAGGGGAAGGCCTTTATCGATAGAAGCTAGGCTAAGAACTATAACCTAAGAATATACCGACTAATATACCCGATTATAATTAAGGTATTCGATAGCCGCCCTATAAAGAGCGGCTAGATTATATACTATATCCGTAGCCGGATATAGATAAATGACTACGAATAAAAGAATATAATATTATACGTAACCTAACTTAGAAGCTACCCGATCGTGCTTAGGATACTTTAGTTAAAATAATACGACCCTCTTGTTAGCTTTAGAAGCTATATATTACGCTTTAATAGCTCGTATTACTAATAGTATTATAATATACTTAGACTTTCGTTAAAAGTTATAGCTATATATACCGTTCTTACGAAAATCCGCTAGTATCTAAAGCCCGCCCCCGGACTACTAAGCTAACGCGATATCTTTCTAGTATCGTTAAGAGCTATATCTATATATACCCGAAGGAGCGATATAAGGCTATTCGCTATTACTATAGCCTAGATCGAAGAGATAATTATAGAACCTACCGAATAAGAATTTACCTTACCCTTAGAGATCGCCGAGTTCGCTAACGTATTCTCGCCTAAAGAAGCTAATAAACTACCGCCGCACTGACTTAGAGATTACTATATCTAGTTAAAAGAAGGAATTATACTACTGTTTAGACCCTTATATAGGATATCTCGAGAGGAACTAAAGACCCTAAAGGAATAGTTAGAGGAGAACCTATAAAAAGGATTTATTTAACTAAGCTCCTCCTCTATAGCGTCCTTTATATTATTCGTTAAGAAGAACGATAGCGGATTACGCTTCTATATCGATTATTACGCTCTAAATAATATTACTATTAAAGACCGATACCCGCTATTATTAATTAAGGAATCCCTAAATAACCTAGCTAGTATACGATATTTCTCAAAGGTCGATATTATCTCTACGTTTAATAATATCCGGATACGCGTAGGGGAAGAGTACTTAACCGCCTTTTGCACTCGATTTAGATTATATAAGTCGCTTATTATATTATTTAGAATAACTAGAGCCCTTATAACTTTCTAGAGGTATATTAATAATATACTAAGAGAATACCTTAATATTTTCTATACCGCTTACTTAGACGATATCCTAATCTATAGCCGAACGAGGTCTGAATATAAAGAATACTTACGAATAGTCCTAAAAGCCCTAAGGAACGCTAGGCTATATACTAAGATATTAAAGTACGAATTCTTTATAACTAAGACGAAATTCCTAGGCTTAATTATCGGCCGAGAGGGAATCCGAATAAACCCTAAGAAAGTCCGGACTATAAGAGACTAGAAAACGCCGACCTATATTACTAAAATATAAGCCTTTCTAGGTTTCGGTAATTTCTACTAGAGATTTATCCGGGATTACTCGAAAATTACCGTACCCTTAAACCGCTTAATTAGAAAGGGAGCCCTATTTTATTAGACTACTAACTAATATAATACCTTCGAAGGCCTAAAAACCGCTTTTAGTATTACCCCGATACTAGCCCCGTTTAATTAAGAAAAGAATATTATCTTAGAGATAGACGCCTCTGACTATATCTCCGCTAAAGTATTATCTTAGGTAGGGGATAATAGGATACTACGACCTATTGCCTTCTTCTTAAAGAATTATATTATTATTAAATATAATTACGAGATCTATAATAAAGAACTAATAGCTATAATTCGTTACTTCGAGGAGTAACGCCCGGAGTTAAAGGGAGCTTTTTTATTAATTAAAGTAATCACCGATTACTATAACCTAGAGTATTTTATTATAATAAAGCTATTAAACCGAAGATAATCCCGTTAGTCTAAGTTCCTATTACGATTTAACTTTTAAATTACCTACCGACCCGGGAAGTAAGGTACTAAGCCCGACGCTTTAACTAGGAGGTTAAAGGATCTCTTAAAGGAAAGGGATAAACGCTTTCTTTATTAAAGCTAGATAATATTAAAGAAAGAGAACCTAGACCCGAGGGTAAGGTTCTACGCCGCTCGCTTACTAACTAAACTTCTTATTAATTTATCCGACCTTTTTAATAAAGGCTATACCGCTAATGAAATCCTAGAATCTATTTAAGAAACGATTTATAAAGGTAAGCGACGCTATACCTGTATTATACTATCTAAGTATACTAAGAACTATAACCGCTTATATTTCTAAGACCGCTTATATATCCCTAACCACGACGAACTAAAGGCTAAATTACTCCGCTGCTATTATAAGTTACCCGTTACCGGATACCTTAAACAAGCCCGTACTTACGATATCCTATTAAGAAGTTACTTCTAGCTAGGTATACTAGTATACGTGGAAAGATAGATTAAGAACTATTATACCTACCGCTAGTCTAACCTATCCCGAGATACTTATTAAAGAGTCCTAAAGCCGCTACCGATCCCCGAACGCGCTTAGAGAGATATATTAATAGACTTTATTATATACCTACCTCCGAGCTAAGGATATAATATAATCCTTATTATAATAAACTATCTAACGAAGATAAGATACTTAATACCTTATAAAGTAACCTATAATTCGGCTAAGATTACCCGTCTATACCTATATTATATCTAGAAGCTATACGGCCTATTATTAACTATTATATCCGACCGAGGCCCTTAGTTTATTTCTAAGTTCTAGAAGAGCTTAAACTAATAGCTATAGATTAAGAGCTTATTATTAACCGCTATATACTTATAAATAGATAGCTAGACTAAACGCTTTAATATTATCCTAGAATAATACCTACGATCCTACGTATTATATTTATAAGATAACTAGTCTACCTAGCTCCCGCTAGCTGAATTCGCTACTAACTCCTAGAAATCTAAGACTATTAATATATCGTTATTCTTTACTAACTACGGCTCTTACCCCCGGATAAGGTTCGAACTAGATATCCTTATTATTAATACTCCCGCCTCCCGGGATATAGAAAACTTTATTCGTAAGATAAAGTAGATTAATAAACACCTATAGTCTAAATTAACCGCCGCTTAAGCCCGCTATAAAGACTAAGCGAACTAGAACCGCCGACCTACCCGTATATATCGTACTAAAGATTTAGTCTAGCTAGACGCCCGAAACCTACGAACCTTATAGCCGTAGAAGAAACTAGACTAGAGGAATATCGGCCCCTTAAAGGTCGAGAAAGCCGTATCGCTATACGCCTATAAACTAGAACTACCTATAAGTATAAGAGTATACCCTATATTCTATATTAACTTACTCCGACCCGTTATTAATAACCCTTATCCTAGATAATATATCGCACCCCCGTTACTTATTAAAGTTAATAAGGCTAAAGAGTTTATAGTATAAGAGATAGTAGATTCCCGCTAGGAACGAA
>NW_026251074.1:0-12816 GCF_022114955.1 Emericellopsis cladophorae
CTGCCCTGCCGATCTCACAGTGGTACCGCCAGACCCCGAGGCAGACCTGGCGAATACGGCCGTCCCAACGACAGAGAACGGTGACACGGAGACAGCATCCACGTGCGTCAGCGCCGACGCCGAGGAGCAGGCCAACCTGAGCCAGCCACGGCAGGGTGACACGGGCGCTGATTTCTCGACAACGGAGGCCGCTACGAAGCGCAAAAGACCGAGCGACAGGGACGATCCGTTCCCCAAGCGCCGAAAGGTTCAACTCGAGGCAGTCGAGATCAAGCTGACTGTGGATGCGCTATCATACCTCTTGGGTGCGGATCACTGCTCTTGGGTGCACGAGACGACGGGGGAAAGCTCTGTAGTAGCGTTTAATAATCTGCAAGAGACTTCGCGGGTGAAAGTGCGCGTGCTCGACGTGCAGTCAGACCGAAAGGGTCAAACCATCTGGTTGCAGCCCGACAACGGAAAGAGACAGTGGAAGTGGCGAGGTAGGGGTGAGGGAGGCAGGTCGCTGGGTGTAGCCATACTCACCCTTAGTCGCCTAGTGCAGACACCAGGAAGGGGTCCGTTTGAGGGTACCTATCTTTCGTAGAAAAAGTGGCTATTTTATTGTGTTCACTAAAGGGATTATTGTATATCGTATGTAACGCCTCGCATACAAGTCCTCGACACCTAGGAATCAGTCCAGGTTCTTTACTCTATGTGCTATTTGCACTCGCACAGGTATGCTTGTACGCTTGCCTCGACACCTTCAACTTGACGATCTCGTAGTAGCCATGCCGAGCTGCCATGAAGCGGACAGTACAGCTCAAGGTGCGTATCGTATTGTACCGTGTGGCGTAACCACAAGCCCATTGGGCCTGGCAGGGGTGGCGCACGGAGGGGATACATGTCACAGGTCTCGCCTTACAGCCGCATCTCTCTTTCTCACCGGCACACTGGCATAACTTACGAACCCTTTTTCCCCTCTCGCTGTCATCGCATGGTGAGATGTTCCTGCGACGAAGGTGCGGCTCCTGCAGCAAGAGGCTCTCGAGGGGTCCGAAATGGCGGCTCAGCGGTTTGGGTCTTGTACGTACGCTCGCTGCCTTTGTTAGCCAAGCTTTCTCTAACGTGTCCTAGCTCTACTGTCACCAGTGCGTGGCGTCAAAGCGCCGGCGGAGGGTGAAACAGTCCTGGATCAGAGAGTATAACTGGGATGACGAGACGTGCCAAATATGCTTCCGTGGCGGGCTCGCGTGCTCGCCAGCCTTTATACCCTGCGGCCACTGCTATTGCGATAGTTGCCTTATGCTATGGCTTGACTTAGGCAATGGGTGTCTAACGTGTAGGGCTGCGTTCCCCCGGAGTGAGGTACTCAAGGGCGATTATATGCTGGTTCATCTGCTATAAGGGCAGGAGCGCGTGGAAGCGGTTGATCCCTCCTTTCGAGCTGTCGGGACCTTGCGTGCACCGTATCGCGGTACAATCTAGGGCCGTGGCAATAACCGTATCTCATTCGTGGCCTACGCTATGTCTACACAGGCCGAATCACAGGCGCAGGTGGTCCAGCTACATCTAGCTCGGCCAATCGTTCAGCATCTTATGATACGTACCGTATACATCTGTGACTCTAGTAATCCTCCGACCGGATGACCCTCGCTGCAATGTGGGTGAACGAAAGCAAGAAAGGGCCACATCGAAAAGGAGTACAGTCAGACGATATGAACCCAGGTTCGCCGTGAAAAGAATCCACTATACTGTTTTCGTGGGCCCTTACCACAGCTGTCCGCGTGGTTGCCCCCTTATGGTGAGATCTGCAGCGAACGGACGCAAGGCATGTGGCCGGTTGGGACTTGACCCTACCCCTACCGGCCGGAAAAGCCGTTTCATCCCACAGCCCCACGGCATACCCTGGTCCTGAAGCTGGGTGGCAGGGCGGCCGCATCTGGCCCACCCACACTTTCCGCCGCCTTAGTCCCGTTAAGCAGACAACTAGGTCGCCACCGTGCACCTCTGCGCTTTGCGACTCCCGTCGTCCAGAAGTAGACGTTAACGTTTATCACGCTCATCCTATCTGTCGCTCGTTTCACGCAGGACTATCGCCAGTATTAAACATGGGCGCGAGCATCGGGTTGAAGTTCGCCGTCCCTCGTTCCTCTCCGTGGAGTCGTGGTAGTTGATATCGTTACCTCTCCTTCCCATCGATATGAATAACCAGTTTGGTCCCCCGGGAAACGCAGGCTTCGAATCATGGCGCCGAAGACCCGAACCTATTAGTCCTAATCGAGCACCCTCAGCGGCCGAACAGCTGTTGCACCAAGTCAATAGCCAGCCATGGCAGCGGGGTAGCTACGGTCCACCGAGCATGGACTATCCTCGGACAAGCCTGCGTGCTCCAAGCTCCCTGTCTGTCAAAGCAATAGTCCGTCCTCGCAGAGCACGCTAGCTGACCACCCTGCATAGACCACCGCAGCACTCCTGGCAGGAGGAGCACGAGAGACTCAAAAACGAGTACGTCACCGCAAGCGCTTGTGTTTCGAGACTAACAGTGTGTGGAGGTTATAATTCATTATCAAAGCGTACGCCTATCCCTTAGGTCCGTGGGCCGATAGTAACACGACACAGACACCAGCACCTAATAGAGAGGTTTGTCTCCTTTACTAAAGCATTCGTCTTCCTCTTAAAGCTGATCGCATTCTAGAATCTCGGAGCTGGAGCGTTAGAGCTGTTCGAAAACGTAAGAAACATCGTCGGCGTAATGCCACACGCGAACTAATCTCGATTAAGGTATCTTAAAAAATAGGAAAGAATGGAGGAGCACCTACAGCGCATTTCTCACCAGATCAACCTCAATCATAACACCGTCGACCCGACCAACCTCATAGGCAACCCACTTTCTAGTACCTAGTCATGGCGCTGCCGTCGGTGACGGGCTCTATGTAGGCTAAGCACAAGCGAGCTGGGTGCCGGACGGGCCAAGGGCTTGCTATACTGGCCTTACCGCCTGCCAGCATGGTTCCCGTGGCTTACGGTAGCTGGCAGTGACATAGTGCAGAGGAAACGGGCCTAATACAGTAGGCTCCTGCAATCATTTATTCATTCTACCTGTTACTTTTCTCGGCGCCTAAGTCTGTGCACTGGCTGATCGCAGTCGGCCACGCATCGTCTACGTTATCGTTCCTGCCCACTTCCACTACTATAATATAAAGGAGTTTTATATAAGTAGCACGCCGCTTTCTTACCTACGTATCTAAGTCGCATTACTTGCGTGTGTCAGTGACTATCCGTACATTCGTATGCGCACCTAGTAGGCTGTTCACTAGTTCCGCCCACGAATAAGGCAACTTTTATCCTAGTGCCCCCTTCTAGACCCAGGCTACGTCATAACGACATGCCTAATTCTGGATATAGCAGTAACCACAGATAGCTGCAGGTATATAAGCTTCGTGGCTTGCTTTAAAGACGACGAAGCGGCTCGCGGCACTCGTCTTCGTTATAAAGGGTCTACGTCTGAAGAACCGCTCCTCTCGTTACGCCAAGGACCGGCCGCTATCGCTCGGCCCCGTTGACTTTGAGATACGTGCACTTAGCGGGGGTAAAACAAGTACCTTACTATTCCACGAACTGCCTCCGAAAAGCGAAACAACTCACTAGAACCGTATAAGGGAGTTGCACGAGGAAATCAGGCGCCTGAGCAACGAGGTGGCCTACTATAAGGCTCTTACGGACGAGGCGCTGTCGCGGATCCTACCCGGTGTTCAGTTCCATGCGCGCGACTTGCACGACGCCGTCCAGCGATACAATACAAAGCTCGACACTCTTCTACCCGAAAGATACAACGAGGAGCCGGTAGACATTTGGAGCGTCGAGCGTTGATAGCATTATCAAGATTTGGCAGCCAAAGGAATGTTAGCCACGCTAAGCGTCATCTATTCATCTATCTCGTGGTAACCACACATGTCCTTGCCGCGCAACCCGTGAAATTCACCTTGCCTTTCTTACTTAAACGCGGCCTCGTGGTGCAGCCGGCCCCGACCTTTCGTGGTACCCGTCGTTTCGGGTAGTCCCCTCTTTCTGCGCTTCCTAGAACTTCGCCACTCGGCCCTCAACTGCCGCAGCGTCTCGCTATCCAAGGACGTCTGCAGATGCGGGTAGACATGTTGCCAAAGGAGACTAAAGTGGTGAGCTGCTATTCCAGGACATATAGCGCACTGCATCTTTATAGACAACGGCGTGGCAGCCACAAGCGGATGAGCAGTACAGGCCCGACAGTTGGTGGGACGGCCGGCTTGCGCAAACTGAGCCCTGGAAGGACTAGCCATCCCACAGCCTGAATATGCGGCTCATTGTGGCCGAGAGCTATGCGCCGGTCGCTCAGCGTGGGACGCTGGCCCAAGGTCGCGGAGGTTAAAAGACCATGCTCCCTCGCTTCTGGCCGTCCCCTCTTTCCTCGACCATATTTCCATTCAGACCCTGCGAAGCGGGTACAGAAACATGGCACGAACTGTGGTTCCGAGCGTTGCGTTGGGTATGGCCCTCTTCCGCCTGGACGACTCTACAACTAACGTAGTTTCAAGACCAGCCAGGCCCCTTTGAGGCACGTCATGGCATACGCCGACAAACCGCGCTGCTGGATGCACCGTCATTTGGCATGATGCTTCCGACTACACCGAGTAATGCAGAGCCTCATGTCGCGCATCCACCGCGTGTTGAGAGGGTTCGGATTCCTCGGGCCATCGCGTTGTCCGATGGCAGGCGCGTCTTTGCGTGCCACTTGGCATTGCAACAGGCGCTCCTGTAGACGGACTCCTCGTCAAAGCAGAGTGAGTGAGGATTGACCCGTGGGCTGCTGTTACTACTGGGTTGTGTCCGCCCGGACCCATTTCGCTGGTGATAGCCAACCACGAACGTGGCGCGTAGTGGCCGTGCCATTAGGTGTTGTGCCACACAGTGATGGGTATTTCCTGTCAATCCATCACATGGGTTGTTTGGTGTTTTTGAAAGGGTAGGAGGTATTACGTAACAAATACAGGTACACGAGGATAAACGTTGGTGTGACGTGCGGGTCTAGACTAGCTACCGGGTAGTTAGAATATAAGTCGGTTTATGAACTGAGTACACTAGGATGTCGTTGACTTGAGCGGTCGGGTCACAGTCTATGTGCGAGATAGTAGATCTTGCGTAGACAATTGTATTGATAGCTGAGGAGCTGGTAGAGACTGACTATGGTGAAGCTGGGCTTCCTATATACTAAGTGAATGTTGTGTAGTCGACCGTAGTCGACTGTCGTCTACGAGCGCCTCCATGGTGTAGTCGACAGTAGTCGCCTGGCGGCTACGGTCGACTATCATGCGTGGTGCGTGAATGGTGCATGATAGGAGGAAAAGGTGGGGGGGGGGGGCACGTGAGAGGCGCATGCGGTCGCATGTCGGGTCGTAACAGTTGGTTGTGACTGTGATTGCATCTTCTTCCCGCGCAGCAAAGGATTCTGTCTTTACTGATAGATACATGTAGCCTTTGAGCGACGAAAACTACACTAGATAGGTAATTTAACAGTATAATCTTCGCTTGGGGTGAGTAGGACGCATACACGTCGGGACAATGATAAGAATAGGGTAGTCATTTCTAGGTCGATGCCTGGTCCGCAGCAGGGACGGATACAGCACTCCATCATTCTCGCTGCGAGTTTCCCAGGGGATCTTGCTAGGATATCGAGATGAGGTTGGATCAGCCACTGCTGGCCGCGTTCTTCCAGTTTACGCACACGAGGGAAAGACACTAGATTCGACGGGGTGTGATGGCTCCGGCGGTGCTCTTGGGCCGTTGCGTAAGGAAACCCCCGGGCCAGCCACCCATGACCGGCAACCTCGCTATCTGGCAGCCACGATCATGACCGACGGCTAGGCCCGAGACACTGTCCATGGGCAGCTGCAGCCACCGTGGATTGTGAGAGACGACGAGAGATGAGAGGGTGTGATGGCCCTGCCACTTCTGTGTGCACCTGCCTAGAGGGCCTTGGAGTGTGGCGGCCATAATAAGAGTCTAGAGCTGGGAGGGTGTGGTGGCCCTGCCAATATTATGGACACCGGGCTGGGTGTCCTTGTCGTGTGGTAGCTATAGTGGAGGACTAGAGTTGAGAGGGTGTGAAGACCCCCGCCATCGCGGTGGACACTTTGCCTGGATGTGACCGCAGTGTGGCAGCCACAATAAGAGACTAGAATTAAAATGGTGTGATGGCCCCCCTACCTCTGTGGGCACTCGCCTAGGGGCCCTCGTCGTGTGGCAACCACAATGAAAGACTAAAATTAAGTGGGTGTGTCTGGCTCCGCCCTTACTGCGGGCACCTGCCTGGGAGCCCTTGGAGTGTGGCAGCCACAATGGAAGACTAGAATCAAAAGGGTGTGATAGCCCTGGCAACGCTATGGACACCCGAGCTGCTTAACATCAGAAGCTGGGGTGGCTGCATTCTGCCCCTGTCGATCAGTCCTCCCGACCGCAGGGGTCGCGCAGATGCACCCGTGGCAGACAGATAGCGATGGCGCACGACAACGGTTGTCAAGGCCACATCTAGTGAATTGTCCAGCTCCACACGTCCTATTACAGTCGTGAGCAAATGCAGCTTCCTATTCACGCGCTCTGTCTGTTTATGGAGCCTGGGTCGGATCTATATGTATATGAATCTACCTCGATGAGCCATAATAAGCCGCGCTCGTGCTGCCAGAATAGCCGGGTTTGGATGAGCGCTAGGTGCTGCTGGGTCACTCAGAGTGGGCTGCAGCCCGCCAATGCGGCGCCATATGTCACAGTGTCTTTCACACGGCTAAACACTTTCAGTGACCGACAAGACGCAGGGTTCTATTGGGCACTTTGCCGTTTTAATAGAGTGCGCCGAAAGGTATCCAAAAAATAAACACTATATAGAGCCATCATGAACTTTCGTGTTATTTGATTCGATAGGAAGCTGCGAATGCTCAAGACTATATACCGTACCTAAGCCGCAGACCGCCATCCCAACGATAGACAAGAAGCAGCTTTTGGACGCTGAGAACAAGTGCGTATAGGCGTCCGCTAGGATACCGCTATAAATCAAGCGCATCGTTGCGATCGCACTTCTACTTACTCTTCTATTGCCTATTAATTATAATGCCTCAGAGAGAGGAGATTGTAGGACCACCAAATCGTCGTAGCAAACGGAAGATAGCTATGTCTGGTAGCAACGAGGTTCAACATGATAAGTACGTGCCTGTAATTGCCGCCTTCTTCTCTTCTTCGCACTCACAATCTGTAGCTTCTTCGCAAAGGAAATTCAGCGCCACAAGATCAATGAGAATGTGTGTTTGGGCCATGGCGACTTGTTGGCCAGCATCACTGACTACAAGCAGGGGTCTATCGAATTGTTAGTCCAATGGGAGGACTCGAACGGGACGTTTCTTAGGACTTGGGAGGTTGAAGATAGGCTGGAGTAAGCTTGTATTACAGGCTTGCGCAAGGGTACTGAACTGACGTGCTAGGGACTCGCCTGCGTTAGAAGAGTATTTTGTCCGTCTAGGCGGACGCGAAAGGTTATTTAAAAAACAAGTCCGGCGAGGACTGCGCAGGAGGAATAGCGACTCACCCCTAGTCCTAGCCCGGAGGTCTCCGCGATCCAAGACCGCGGCTCTTGCCAAATCGACTGAATGGAGTCCTCTAGAACGCTCATGGGAGCAAGAGATTATATCCATTAACGGTTGTGAAGTAGAGAGTAGCAGGCTTGCCGTCTATATCTCCTAGGAAACCGGCCACAGGACGAGGCATAACGTATCAGTCTTATACAAAAATTGTCCCCAGAAGGTGAGGATGTGACGGCCAATAGCACGCTAATAGCACTACTGCTGACCAAGACAGATGCTCCGATTTTACGAAAAGTATATCAAGATCATCGAGGAGTAACTTCGATATTAACCAAACTACAGGAGAGAACAAACGCGCGGTCGCAGGATTACCTTGCTTGACCTATGTCTAGCCTACTATACTAGAAGTTGGAACTATTTGCCTCGTTACGGCTTGTAGTGGTAGTTCCTCCGCACGGATCGCAGAGGATCTCAGATCGGTATGAGGACAATGTTCTGCTTATGTCAGACCCGCACGTCTGTGATTGAAACGACTGGTAATAGCCCACCTTGCGCAGTCGACTAGCCTGTCGCATGAAGTGATAGTAGATTGAAAGTCAAGGATGCTCCACTCCTGCCAACCGGTGATGTCCTCTACGCCTATCCTTCCCTCTCCCTAACGCGTAGCACTGCCTGAGCTTCATGGTGGCCGTGCCAATGTTCGTGAGATTCTGTTGCTGCCCCTTCCAACTAGCATCCCTCGCTCAAGTGGGACGCCTTTACAAAACCTCAGCTATTCTTTGGGTGGTCAGAAGGAACAGTTATTCCCGTCCAGGGGCACGAATCCGTACGTTTCGCCCCGTACTTAATCCGATCCCATAGTCCTCCACCGCGAATTTCCTATCTAGATTGCTTACGCTGGAGACGATGGTCTTCTTCAAATGCATGGGGATACTATATCCAAGCTGGGTCCTGTGGTCATTTTTAGATGTTTTATTATTCTTCGAGGACGCCCACTTACGATCCGAAGAAAGCCATCGGACGATCACACCATATGCTGCCTTAGCTTCATATTTAAAAATGTAACTATAATCGATACAGAATCTAGTTTCTTCCAGAAGCCGAATATTCTCCTCACGTAGTAGCCTTTCCGAAATTAAGGTGCCTTTCTTTTCCACGGTCGACTCTATCACAATAACGTGCCCCCCGCAAGACACGAATTGCCCTAGTACGGTGGTGACAGACGTCTACGAACATTGTTATGCCTATGGCACACACAGACAATTATACTAAGGAACTTGTTTCTAGTGTTCTCGCTATTAAGTGTGACGTTCGATCGAAGCTTGGCTTCCTATTTAGTAGAGTGATTGTGAGTAGTCGACTATGAGCGACTACGAAGCATGGCATATGCTCCTGCTGTTCTGGTTATGATAGGTGGGAAAGTGAAGTGCACGTGAGAGGCGCATGCGGTCGCATGTTAAGTCGGAACACTGCGCTTCAAGACGCTCCGCCATGTGAGCTAACCTAAATATGTGCCTCTTTCAGCTGATTGCTTTAAGCCAAAGCGTTAGGCCTTTCAAACCTCTAAGGTCCGGTAGGAAGCCCGTTATCCATAGAGACAAACTCTCGCATAGCTGGACAGCCTGGTCGCTGAAACCTATAATAACGCATTCGGCCCGCTTTCCCGTACAGCAGAATGGAACACACGTCCTTCACCTCGCTGGTCGTTCTCGGTGTTCGACCGCTATCACATAGCCCGCCGATATGGCCACCACCAATTTCCTATAGCGTTGGCCCCCTATTATAAAATAGAAAGGCGGTTTTTAAGGCGCCTTAGAGCGAGTCCTGGAGTGAGAATAAAAGATAGGGGCGACTGATAACGATTCGATCTCCGTCACGGAGGGATGAGATATTAAGGGTCAGCCTCTATTCCGGAAAGTAGAGCTTGTCTTTTTTCTTTTCTACGTATGGCCGAAGACACTTTAAGAAGTCTTCCCTAAATCCTGCGGGTACCTGAGGCTCGCCTGGGAGGAGGAACGCAACGAGCTTGTCTATCTTTACGTCGTCTATAGCGATAGACTGCAAATCCCAACCGACGATTCCGACTACTAAGTTATATTTCTTTATAGTCTGTTGCCATGCGCTTCTCTTGAGAAATTTGCCCCAAACTACTCTCCATATAGGTTCAAATCGCTTCGACTCCACAGAAGCCATGCATCGCGCTGTTTTTGCCCGGGCAGAGCTCCAAAACGCAACCAATTGGGGTTGTTCCGGACTTGGATGTCGTGGTACACGTGATAGCAGGGTACGTAACGGATGAAACATGACAGTATCGTATGGGTATCTAGATGGCTGGGTTGCTCGGCTGGGTTGCTTGGCTGGGCGGGCCTCGTCTCTTGTAGTATAGCGAAGAGAATGTTTCTAGGTCAGACTCGACCCGCCAAACTAGGAGCAGTGAAATCCTGCCTGGCCCAGTGAAAGTTAAGACAGGGCATGAGTGGTGATACTGATACTTGCTGCCCACCCGAAATCTATCATATGGATCTGCGGTCGCTTCTATTCGCCGTTTGTGAGCTGACAAAGAGCCATACTGGACAGATGTGCTCGAGAAGCCCTCTATAGATCTTGGCCCAGGCATGCTGAATTACCTACGGGGTTAGTATTCCCTCGCCCCTTTGCGTGCGAAAAGGCAACCCCTGCCCCCTCCCACCCAATCACATACGCTTCTCCTCCTTTCACAAGACAGGCCCACCCCTGCTACCCCTAACTACCCCTGTATCCTACCATATCTCTAGAGGATCCATGTATCCGTGACCACGCCAGGATAGATCCCGACCTCATCGCATTAGCATAAGCGTGAGGGAAGGAGCGATCCGAAAAAGCTATCTGTCTTTCCCCTCTCGTAACTAAACCTATTCTACGGATTCATGCATATATACTATTCTCTATCCCCTTCCCACGCACCATATCTCTCCCGGTGTCTTCGTCACCGCCGCAGCCCGACCCAACCACCCAGTCGCACTTCCAGCTAGCAACGCCTCCCGCCACGAGCTCGCCTCCCCCTGGCTACCAGCCGCGCAGGGACGGTCCACTAGAGCTATGGCTACCGCCGCCGGCCCGGCGCTCGCCGAACCTCGACGACCAGATCCTCTATGCGCAAGAGGTCGCCGAGGACAGGCGGATACAGCAGAAGGCGATACGCGCGTGGCGGGAAGACGAGGAGCAGTCTTCTATCGCCGCTAGCGAGACAACGCCTTGGTTAAGGCACACGGGATGGCCTCAGCGGTTCTATAAACGGCCGCTCGGTATTATCGCAGCGTCGGCGGCGCTGCCCCTCCGAGGCTCGTGCGCGCACTAGGAGGATCGTGTCCTCGGCAGGTAGAGGGGCCACGTCGTGAGGAGCCCCGCGGCAAGCGAAGCACGACTCCGTGTACTCGTGCGCGCCGTAGACGACATATTCGACCGGGCCGAGGACACACTCGCGCACACTCCCTACCAAACACGGTGCTGGCTCACGAGCTACCAACAAGCTATATACCGCCATCGTCCCCTGCGTATTATATCGGCCGCCACGGGCCGAAGCTATAAGTTAAAGTAGAAGAAGTTTATCTACTATATCTTCCGGGCGCACGATATAACCTCGTCGCTTCGCCGTGCTATGTATAATATCCCGCTACGCGACGACGATATTTAGATGATAGGGCACATACGAGACTTAGCTTCGACTATACTAAGGGGCGAAGGGAAAGGTAGTGACCAGGCTTCTCTCGACGATGATTACTACGCCAGTAGCGACACCGGGAGTCATAGGGAGAGCGTGGCCTATGACGATAGGCATGGCGGAAGCGACCAGGAGAGCGACAGCGATAAGGATAGCGGCAGTGATAGCGACTATGGTATCGAAAAGGACCATAGTGAGGAGAGCGAGTGCGAGAGCGATAGCGAGAGCGATAGCGAGAGCGACAGCGACAACGACAGCGAGGGCGATAGCGATAGTCTAAGCAGCCGCCGAACTAGTAATCGCAATCGGGGAGTAGGAAACAGCGACATCCTATCTCGAGACGACCAAGATAGCAAGTCTATGCCAAGGAGCTCTCCGTCTACGCTAAGCGCGGGACAAGCCCCCTTACACCTTCCCCAAGGAAGCCGACTCGAGCTCGCCGAGGCCCTTCTCCAGCTCTCGATAATATTCTGGATATACCAGAGCTAAGACAGAGCCATGCTCTCCTCCACTATCGTACACTTCGTAGCCGTCCTAGGTATACACCCACGGTCGCTAGCGTACCGTAGCGCCTATGACTACACACCGGATCTCGCTACCTTGGTCTGGGTTAGCCGGCTCTTGTTCCTCGAGTATAGTCTACCCAGACTCAGCTACGACACACTCGTGTACCGCTGGCCGTCTAGGGCGACGTATCCGTCACACCCGCAGCGCCTAGAGGCGATCCGAACGAAGTATATACTTCGTGGGTGCTACTCACCGCTAGCCGAGCTCATCGAGCTTAAAGCCTTCGGGAAGAGTATTATCCGTAAGGAGGGGGCGCCGGGGACGCTTACCTAGGCCCCCGACGGGGAGTCGTTTACGATTAGGAACCATAAAGTAATACGATTATCCGAGTTTACCGCGATATACCAGGCAACGATTACGTAAGTGCGGGATCTTATAGCCGAGCTTATGCTTAGCTAGGATCCTACTATCGACCTTTCTGCTATTTATGACGATCTGACCTATCTGACGCCTAGATGGAGCTTCCTCGAGCACCCGGAGAACCGACTATCAAGGACATACAAGGCCATAGCCCGTCGTGCTTGGTCGTCTACGTTCCGCGGTCGAGCATTAGCCGACGCCGGCCACTGGCTACCGGGACCGTGCCTAGCGTACCTCGAGTCAGGGGCTAAGATATCCACTCTAGGCTTCTCTGCCTTCTATATCACATCCGGGCTCCTAGGACGGGCGACAGAAACCACCAGTATCCGCTTAGAAAACACCAAGCTCGCGGTCCGTAACGTCTACGTCCGCGAGGGACAGGTTATGATTATTATCAGCTATAATAAAGCCCGCGCCTTAACCAACCACGCGTTCTACATTATCCGGTATCTACCACACGCGCTTGGCATAGCCTTTGTGATCTACCTGGTATATATCCGCCCCTTTATAGATTTCCTCGTAACGCAACTCGAGGCACCGCACTACTATAGTAACGAGTTTCTCTTCCCTAACCCTAAGCATAAGGGGAGGTATATATCCCCT